>NW_027142077.1:2488125-2788750 GCF_036365525.1 Heterodontus francisci | reverse complement strand
GTTAAATTAGATATCATCACTAATACACAGGTGATAATATTCCAGTTAATTGATAAATTAGATGTCATCACTAATACACAGGTGATAATATTCCAGTTAATTGTTAAATTAGATATCATCACTAATACACAGGTGATAATATTCCAGTTAATTGTTAAATTAGATATCATCACTAATACACAGGTGATAATATTCCAGTTAATTGTTAAATTAGATATCATCACTAATACACAGAGCATAATATTCCAGTTAATTGTTAAATTAGATATCATCACTAATACACAGGTGATAATATTCCAGTTAATTGTTAAATTAGATGTCATCACTAATACACAGGTGATAATATTCCAGTTAATTGTTAAATTAGATGACATCAGGAATACACAGGTGATAAAATTCCAGTTAATGGTTAAATTAGATGTCATCACTAATACACAGGGGATAATATTCCAGTTAATGGTTAAATTAGATGTCATCACTAAAACACAGGTGATAATATTCCAGTTAATTGTTAAATTAGATATCATCACTAATACACAGGGGATAGTATTCCAGTTAATTGTTAAATTAGATATCATCACTAATACACAGGTGATAATATTCCAGTTAATTGTTAAATTAGATATCATCACTAATACACAGGTGATAATATTCCAGTTAATTGTTAAATTAGATATCATCACTAATACACAGGGGATAATATTCCAGTTAATTGTTAAATTAGATGTCATCACTAATACACAGGTGATAATATTCCAGTTAATTGTTAAATTAGATGTCATCACTAATACACAGGTGATAATATTCCAGTTAATTGTTAAATTATATATCATCACTAATACACAGGTGATAATATTCCAGTTAATTGTTAAATTAGATATCATCACTAATACACAGGTGATAATATTCCAGTTAATTGCTAAATTAGATATCATCACTAATACACAGGTGATAATATTCCAGTTAATTGTTAAATTAGATATCATCACTAATACACAGGTGATAATATTCCAGTTAATTGTTAAGTTAGATATCATCACTAATACACAGGTGATAATATTCCAGTTAATTGTTAAATTAGATATCATCACTAATACACAGGTGATAATATTCCAGTTAACTGTTAAATTAGATATCATCACTAATACACAGGTGATAATATTCCAGTTAACTGTTAAATTCGATGTCATCACTAATACACAGGTGATAATATTCCAGTTAATTGTTAAATTAGATGTCATCACTAATACACAGGTGATAATATTCCAGTTAATTGTTAAATCAGATGTCATCACTAATACACAGGTGATAATATTCCAGTTAATTGTTAAATTAGATGTCATCACTAATACACAGGTGATAATATTCCAGTTAATTGTTAAATTAGATGTCATCACTAATACACAGGTGATAATATTCCAGTTAATTGTTAAATTAGATGTCATCACTAATACACAGGTGATAATATTCCAGTTAATTGTTAAATTAGATGTCATCACTCATACACAGGTGATAATATTCCAGTTAATTGTTAAATTAGATATCATCACTAATACACAGGTGATAATATTCCAGTTAATTGTTAAATTAGATATCATCACTAATACACAGGTGATAATATTCCAGTTAATTGTTAAATTAGATGTCATCACTAATACACAGGTGATAATATTCCAGTTAATTGTTAAATTAGATATCATCACTAATACACAGGTGATAATATTCCATTTAATTGTTAAATTAGATATCATCACTAATACACAGGGGATAATATTCCAGTTAATTGTTAAATTAGATATCATCACTAATACACAGGTGATAATATTCCAGTTAATTGTTAAATTAGATGTCATCACGAATACACAGGTGATAATATTCCAGTTAATGGTTAAATTAGATGTCATCACTAATACACAGGGGATAATATTCCAGTTATTGGTTAAATTAGATGTCATCGCTAATACACAGGTGATAATATTCCAGTTAATTGTTAAATTAGATATCATCACTAATACACAGGGGATAATATTCCAGTTGATTGTTAAATTAGATGTCATCACTAATACACAGGTGATAATATTCCAGTTAATTGTTAAATTAGATGTCATCTCTAATACACAGGTGATAATATTCCAGTTAATTGTTAAATTAGATGTCATCACTAATACACAGGGGATAATATTCCAGTTAATTGTTAAATTAGATGTCATCACTAATACACAGGTGATAATATTCCAGTTCATTGTTAAATTAGATATCATCACTAATACACAGGTGATAATATTCCAGTTAATTGTTAAATTAGATGTCATCACTAATACACAGGTGATAATATTCCAGTTAATTGTTAAATTAGATGTCATCACTAATACACAGGTGATAATATTCCAGTTAATTGTTAAATTAGATGTCATCACTAATACACAGGTGATAATATTCCAGTTAATTGTTAAATTAGATATCATCACTAATACACAGGTGAAAATATTCCAGTTAATTGTTAAATTAGATATCATCACTAATACACAGGTGATAATATTCCAGTTAATTGTTAAATTAGATATCATCACTAATACACAGGTGATAATATTCCATTTAATTGTTAAATTAGATATCATCACTAATACACAGGGGATAATATTCCAGTTAATTGTTAAATTAGATGTCATCACTAATACACAGGTGATAATATTCCAGTTAATTGTTAAATTAGATGTCATCACGAATACACAGGTGATAATATTCCAGTTAATTGTTAAATTAAATATCATCACTAATACACAGGTGATAATATTCCAGTTAATTGTTAAATTAGATGTCATCACTAATACACAGGTGATAATATTCCAGTTAATTGTTAAATTAGATATCATCACTAATACACAGGTGATAATATTCCAGTTAATTGTTAAATTAGATATCATCACTAATACACAGGTGATAATATTCCAGTTAATTGTTAAATTAGATATCATCACTAATACACAGGTGATAATATTCCAGTTAATTGTTAAATTAGATGTCATCACTAATACACAGGTGATAATATTCCAGTTAATTGTTAAATTAGATATCATCACTAATACACAGGTGATAATATTCCATTTAATTGTTAAATTAGATATCATCACTAATACACAGGGGATAATATTCCAGTTAATTGTTAAATTAGATATCATCACTAATACACAGGTGATAATATTCCAGTTAATTGTTAAATTAGATGTCATCACGAATACACAGGTGATAATATTCCAGTTAATGGTTAAATTAGATGTCATCACTAATACACAGGGGATAATATTCCAGTTATTGGTTAAATTAGATGTCATCGCTAATACACAGGTGATAATATTCCAGTTAATTGTTAAATTAGATATCATCACTAATACACAGGGGATAATATTCCAGTTGATTGTTAAATTAGATGTCATCACTAATACACAGGTGATAATATTCCAGTTAATTGTTAAATTAGATGTCATCTCTAATACACAGGTGATAATATTCCAGTTAATTGTTAAATTAGATGTCATCACTAATACACAGGGGATAATATTCCAGTTAATTGTTAAATTAGATGTCATCACTAATACACAGGTGATAATATTCCAGTTCATTGTTAAATTAGATATCATCACTAATACACAGGTGATAATATTCCAGTTAATTGTTAAATTAGATGTCATCACTAATACACAGGTGATAATATTCCAGTTAATTGTTAAATTAGATGTCATCACTAATACACAGGTGATAATATTCCAGTTAATTGTTAAATTAGATGTCATCACTAATACACAGGTGATAATATTCCAGTTAATTGTTAAATTAGATATCATCACTAATACACAGGTGAAAATATTCCAGTTAATTGTTAAATTAGATATCATCACTAATACACAGGTGATAATATTCCAGTTAATTGTTAAATTAGATATCATCACTAATACACAGGTGATAATATTCCATTTAATTGTTAAATTAGATATCATCACTAATACACAGGGGATAATATTCCAGTTAATTGTTAAATTAGATGTCATCACTAATACACAGGTGATAATATTCCAGTTAATTGTTAAATTAGATATCATCACGAATACACAGGTGATAATATTCCAGTTAATTGTTAAATTAAATATCATCACTAATACACAGGTGATAATATTCCAGTTAATTGTTAAATTAGATGTCATCACTAATACACAGGTGATAATATTCCAGTTAATTGTTAAATTAGATATCATCACTAATACACAGGTGATAATATTCCAGTTAATTGTTAAATTAGATGTCATCACTAATACACAGGTGATAATATTCCAGTTAATTGTTAAATTAGATGTCATCACTAATACACAGGTGATAATATTCCAGTTAATTGTTAAATTAGATATCATCACTAATACACAGGTGATAATATTCCAATTAATTGTTAAATTAGATGTCATCACTAATACACAGGTGATAATATTCCAGTTAATTGTTAAATTAGATATAATCACTAATACACAGGTGATAATATTCCAGTTAATTGTTAAATTAGATATCATCACTAATACACAGGTGATAATATTCCAGTTAATTGTTAAATTAGATATCATCACTAATACACAGAGGATAATATTCCAGTTAATTGTTAAATTAGATATCATCACTAATACACAGGTGATAATATTCCAGTTAATTGTTAAATTAGATGTCATCACTAATACACAGGTGATAATATTCCAGTTAATTGTTAAATTAGATGTCATCAGGAATACACAGGTGATAATATTCCAGTTAATGGTTAAATTAGATGTCATCACTAATACACAGGGGATAATATTCCAGTTAATTGTTAAATTAGATATCATCACTAATACACAGGGGATAGTATTCCAGTTAATTGTTAAATTAGATATCATCACTAATACACAGGTGATAATATTCCAGTTAATTGTTAAATTAGATGTCATCACTAATACACAGGTGATAATATTCCAGTTAATTGTTAAATTAGATGTCATCACTAATACACAGGTGATAATATTCCAGTTAATTGTTAAATTAGATGTCATCACTCATACACAGGTGATAATATTCCAGTTAATTGTTAAATTAGATATCATCACTAATACACAGGTGATAATATTCCAGTTAATTGTTAAATTAGATATCATCACTAATACACAGGTGATAATATTCCAGTTAATTGTTAAATTAGATGTCATCACTAATACACAGGTGATAATATTCCAGTTAATTGTTAAATTAGATATCATCACTAATACACAGGTGATAATATTCCATTTAATTGTTAAATTAGATATCATCACTAATACACAGGGGATAATATTCCAGTTAATTGTTAAATTAGATATCATCACTAATACACAGGTGATAATATTCCAGTTAATTGTTAAATTAGATGTCATCACGAATACACAGGTGATAATATTCCAGTTAATGGTTAAATTAGATGTCATCACTAATACACAGGGGATAATATTCCAGTTATTGGTTAAATTAGATGTCATCGCTAATACACAGGTGATAATATTCCAGTTAATTGTTAAATTAGATATCATCACTAATACACAGGGGATAATATTCCAGTTGATTGTTAAATTAGATGTCATCACTAATACACAGGTGATAATATTCCAGTTAATTGTTAAATTAGATGTCATCTCTAATACACAGGTGATAATATTCCAGTTAATTGTTAAATTAGATGTCATCACTAATACACAGGGGATAATATTCCAGTTAATTGTTAAATTAGATGTCATCACTAATACACAGGTGATAATATTCCAGTTCATTGTTAAATTAGATATCATCACTAATACACAGGTGATAATATTCCAGTTAATTGTTAAATTAGATGTCATCACTAATACACAGGTGATAATATTCCAGTTAATTGTTAAATTAGATGTCATCACTAATACACAGGTGATAATATTCCAGTTAATTGTTAAATTAGATGTCATCACTAATACACAGGTGATAATATTCCAGTTAATTGTTAAATTAGATATCATCACTAATACACAGGTGAAAATATTCCAGTTAATTGTTAAATTAGATATCATCACTAATACACAGGTGATAATATTCCAGTTAATTGTTAAATTAGATATCATCACTAATACACAGGTGATAATATTCCATTTAATTGTTAAATTAGATATCATCACTAATACACAGGGGATAATATTCCAGTTAATTGTTAAATTAGATATCATCACTAATACACAGGGGATAATATTCCAGTTAATTGTTAAATTAGATATCATCACTAATACACAGGTGATAACATTCCAGTTAATTGTTAAATTAGATGTCATCACGAATACACAGGTGATAATATTCCAGTTAATGGTTAAATTAGATGTCATCACTAATACACAGGGGATAATATTCCAGTTATTGGTTAAATTAGATGTCATCGCTAATACACAGGTGATAATATTCCAGTTAATTGTTAAATTAGATATCATCACTAATACACAGGGGATAATATTCCAGTTGATTGTTAAATTAGATGTCAACACTAATACACAGGTGATAATATTCCAGTTAATTGTTAAATTAGATGTCATCTCTAATACACAGGTGATAATATTCCAGTTAATTGTTAAATTAGATGTCATCACTAATACACAGGGGATAATATTCCAGTTAATTGTTAAATTAGATGTCATCACTAATACACAGGTGATAATATTCCAGTTCATTGTTAAATTAGATATCATCACTAATACACAGGTGATAATATTCCAGTTAATTGTTAAATTAGATGTCATCACTAATACACAGGTGATAATATTCCAGTTAATTGTTAAATTAGATGTCATCACTAATACACAGGTGATAATATTCCAGTTAATTGTTAAATTAGATGTCATCACTAATACACAGGTGATAATATTCCAGTTAATTGTTAAATTAGATATCATCACTAATACACAGGTGAAAATATTCCAGTTAATTGTTAAATTAGATATCATCACTAATACACAGGTGATAATATTCCAGTTAATTGTTAAATTAGATATCATCACTAATACACAGGTGATAATATTCCATTTAATTGTTAAATTAGATATCATCACTAATACACAGGGGATAATATTCCAGTTAATTGTTAAATTAGATGTCATCACTAATACACAGGTGATAATATTCCAGTTAATTGTTAAATTAGATGTCATCACGAATACACAGGTGATAATATTCCAGTTAATTGTTAAATTAAATATCATCACTAATACACAGGTGATAATATTCCAGTTAATTGTTAAATTAGATGTCATCACTAATACACAGGTGATAATATTCCAGTTAATTGTTAAATTAGATATCATCACTAATACACAGGTGATAATATTCCAGTTAATTGTTAAATTAGATGTCATCACTAATACACAGGTGATAATATTCCAGTTAATTGTTAAATTAGATGTCATCACTAATACACAGGTGATAATATTCCAGTTAATTGTTAAATTAGATATCATCACTAATACACAGGTGATAATATTCCAATTAATTGTTAAATTAGATGTCATCACTAATACACAGGTGATAATATTCCAGTTAATTGTTAAATTAGATATAATCACTAATACACAGGTGATAATATTCCAGTTAATTGTTAAATTAGATATCATCACTAATACACAGGTGATAATATTCCAGTTAATTGTTAAATTAGATATCATCACTAATACACAGAGGATAATATTCCAGTTAATTGTTAAATTAGATTTCATCACTAATACACAGGTGATAATATTCCAGTTAATTGTTAAATTAGATGTCATCACTAATACACAGGTGATAATATTCCAGTTAATTGTTAAATTAGATGTCATCAGGAATACACAGGTGATAATATTCCAGTTAATGGTTAAATTAGATGTCATCACTAATACACAGGGGATAATATTCCAGTTAATTGTTAAATTAGATATCATCACTAATACACAGGGGATAGTATTCCAGTTAATTGTTAAATTAGATATCATCACTAATACACAGGTGATAATATTCCAGTTAATTGTTAAATTAGATATCATCACTAATACACTGGTGATAATATTCCAGTTAATTGTTAAATTAGATATCATCACTAATACACAGGGGATAATATTCCAGTTAATTGTTAAATTAGATATCATCACTAATACACAGGTGATAATATTCCAGTTAATTGTTAAATTAGATGTCATCACTAATACACAGGTGATAATATTCCAGTTAATTGTTAAATTAGATGTCATCACTAATACACAGGTGATAATATTCCAGTTATTGGTTAAATTAGATGTCATCGCTAATACACAGGTGATAATATTCCAGTTAATTGTTAAATTAGATATCATCACTAATACACAGGGGATAATATTCCAGTTGATTGTTAAATTAGATGTCATCACTAATACACAGGTGATAATATTCCAGTTAATTGTTAAATTAGATGTCATCTCTAATACACAGGTGATAATATTCCAGTTAATTGTTAAATTAGATGTCATCACTAATACACAGGGGATAATATTCCAGTTAATTGTTAAATTAGATGTCATCACTAATACACAGGTGATAATATTCCAGTTCATTGTTAAATTAGATATCATCACTAATACACAGGTGATAATATTCCAGTTAATTGTTAAATTAGATGTCATCACTAATACACAGGTGATAATATTCCAGTTAATTGTTAAATTAGATGTCATCACTAATACACAGGTGATAATATTCCAGTTAATTGTTAAATTAGATGTCATCACTAATACACAGGTGATAATATTCCAGTTAATTGTTAAATTAGATATCATCACTAATACACAGGTGAAAATATTCCAGTTAATTGTTAAATTAGATATCATCACTAATACACAGGTGATAATATTCCAGTTAATTGTTAAATTAGATATCATCACTAATACACAGGTGATAATATTCCATTTAATTGTTAAATTAGATATCATCACTAATACACAGGGGATAATATTCCAGTTAATTGTTAAATTAGATGTCATCACTAATACACAGGTGATAATATTCCAGTTAATTGTTAAATTAGATGTCATCACGAATACACAGGTGATAATATTCCAGTTAATTGTTAAATTAAATATCATCACTAATACACAGGTGATAATATTCCAGTTAATTGTTAAATTAGATGTCATCACTAATACACAGGTGATAATATTCCAGTTAATTGTTAAATTAGATATCATCACTAATACACAGGTGATAATATTCCAGTTAATTGTTAAATTAGATGTCATCACTAATACACAGGTGATAATATTCCAGTTAATTGTTAAATTAGATGTCATCACTAATACACAGGTGATAATATTCCAGTTAATTGTTAAATTAGATATCATCACTAATACACAGGTGATAATATTCCAATTAATTGTTAAATTAGATGTCATCACTAATACACAGGTGATAATATTCCAGTTAATTGTTAAATTAGATATAATCACTAATACACAGGTGATAATATTCCAGTTAATTGTTAAATTAGATATCATCACTAATACACAGGTGATAATATTCCAGTTAATTGTTAAATTAGATATCATCACTAATACACAGAGGATAATATTCCAGTTAATTGTTAAATTAGATATCATCACTAATACACAGGTGATAATATTCCAGTTAATTGTTAAATTAGATGTCATCACTAATACACAGGTGATAATATTCCAGTTAATTGTTAAATTAGATGTCATCAGGAATACACAGGTGATAATATTCCAGTTAATGGTTAAATTAGATGTCATCACTAATACACAGGGGATAATATTCCAGTTAATTGTTAAATTAGATATCATCACTAATACACAGGGGATAGTATTCCAGTTAATTGTTAAATTAGATATCATCACTAATACACAGGTGATAATATTCCAGTTAATTGTTAAATTAGATATCATCACTAATACACAGGTGATAATATTCCAGTTAATTGTTAAATTAGATATCATCACTAATACACAGGGGATAATATTCCAGTTAATTGTTAAATTAGATATCATCACTAATACACAGGTGATAATATTCCAGTTAATTGTTAAATTAGATGTCATCACTAATACACAGGTGATAATATTCCAGTTAATTGTTAAATTATATATCATCACTAATACACAGGTGATAATATTCCAGTTAATTGTTAAATTAGATATCATCACTAATACACAGGTGATAATATTCCAGTTAATTGCTAAATTAGATATCATCACTAATACACAGGTGATAATATTCCAGTTAATTGTTAAATTAGATATCATCACTAATACACAGGTGATAATATTCCAGTTAATTGTTAAGTTAGATATCATCACTAATACACAAGTGATAATATTCCAGTTAATTGTTAAATTAGATATCATCACTAATACACAGGTGATAATATTCCAGTTAACTGTTAAATTAGATATCATCACTAATACACAGGTGATAATATTCCAGTTAACTGTTAAATTAGATGTCATCACTAATACACAGGTGATAATATTCCAGTTAATTGTTAAATTAGATGTCATCACTAATACACAGGTGACAATATTCCAGTTAATTGTTAAATCAGATGTCATCACTAATACACAGGTGATAATATTCCAGTTAATTGTTAAATTAGATGTCATGACTAATACACAGGTGATAATATTCCAGTTAATTGTTAAATTAGATGTCATCACTAATACACAGGTGATAATATTCCAGTTAATTGTTAAATTAGATGTCATCACTAATACACAGGTGATAATATTCCAGTTAATTGTTAAATTAGATGTCATCACTCATACACAGGTGATAATATTCCAGTTAATTGTTAAATTAGATATCATCACTAATACACAGGTGATAATATTCCAGTTAATTGTTAAATTAGATATCATCACTAATACACAGGTGATAATATTCCAGTTAATTGTTAAATTAGATGTCATCACTAATACACAGTGGATAATATTCCAGTTAATTGTTAAATTAGATATCATCACTAATACACAGGTGATAATATTCCATTTAATTGTTAAATTAGATATCATCACTAATACACAGGGGATAATATTCCAGTTAATTGTTAAATTAGATATCATCACTAATACACAGGTGATAATATTCCAGTTAATTGTTAAATTAGATGTCATCACGAATACACAGGTGATAATATTCCAGTTAATGGTTAAATTAGATGTCATCACTAATACACAGGGGATAATATTCCAGTTAATGGTTAAATTAGATGTCATCACTAATACACAGGTGATAATATTACAGTTAATTGTTAAGTTAGATATCATCACTAATACACAGGGGATAATATTCCAGTTGATTGTTAAATTAGATGTCATCACTAATACACAGGTGATAATATTCCAGTTAATTGTTAAATTAGATGTCATCACTAATACACAGGTGATAATATTCCAGTTAATTGTTAAATTAGATGTCATCACTAATACACAGGGGATAATATTCCAGTTAATTGTTAAATTAGATGTCATCACTAATACACAGGTGATAATATTCCAGTTCATTGTTAAATTAGATATCATCACTAATACACAGGTGATAATATTCCAGTTAATTGTTAAATTAGATGTCATCACTAATACACAGGTGATAATATTCCAGTTAATTGTTAAATTAGATGTCATCACTAATACACAGGTGATAATATTCCAATTAATTGTTAAATTAGATGTCATCACTAATACACAGGTGATAATATTCCAGTTAATTGTTAAATTAGATATCATCACTAATACACAGGTGAAAATATTCCAGTTAATTGTTAAATTAGATATCATCACTAATACACAGGTGATAATATTCCAGTTAATTGTTAAATTAGATATCATCACTAATACACAGGTGATAATATTCCATTTAATTGTTAAATTAGATATCATCACTAATACACAGGGGATAATATTCCAGTTAATTGTTAAATTAGATGTCATCACTAATACACAGGTGATAATATTCCAGTTAATTGTTAAATTAGATGTCATCACGAATACACAGGTGATAATATTCCAGTTAATTGTTAAATTAAATATCATCACTAATACACAGGTGATAATATTCCAGTTAATTGTTAAATTAGATGTCATCACGAATACACAGGTGATAATATTCCAGTTAATTGTTAAATTAGATATCATCACTAATACACAGGTGATAATATTCCAGTTAATTGTTAAATTAGATGTCATCACTAATACACAGGTGATAATATTCCAGTTAATTGTTAAATTAGATGTCATCACTAATACACAGGTGATAATATTCCAGTTAATTGTTAAATTAGATATCATCACTAATACACAGGTGATAATATTCCAATTAATTGTTAAATTAGATGTCATCACTAATACACAGGTGATAATATTCCAGTTAATTGTTAAATTAGATATAATCACTAATACACAGGTGATAATATTCCAGTTAATTGTTAAATTAGATATCATCACTAATACACAGGTGATAATATTCCAGTTAATTGTTAAATTAGATATCATCACTAATACACAGAGGATAATATTCCAGTTAATTGTTAAATTAGATATCATCACTAATACACAGGTGATAATATTCCAGTTAATTGTTAAATTAGATGTCATCACTAATACACAGGTGATAATATTCCAGTTAATTGTTAAATTAGATGTCATCAGGAATACACAGGTGATAATATTCCAGTTAATGGTTAAATTAGATGTCATCACTAATACACAGGGGATAATATTCCAGTTAATGGTTAAATTAGATGTCATCACTAATACACAGGTGATAATATTCCAGTTAATTGTTAAATTAGATATCATCACTAATACACAGGGGATAGTATTCCAGTTAATTGTTAAATTAGATATCATCACTAATACACAGGTGATAATATTCCAGTTAATTGTTAAATTAGATATCATCACTAATACACAGGTGATAATATTCCAGTTAATTGTTAAATTAGATATCATCACTAATACACAGGGGATAATATTCCAGTTAATTGTTAAATTAGATGTCATCACTAATACACAGGTGATAATATTCCAGTTAATTGTTAAATTAGATGTCATCACTAATACACAGGTGATAATATTCCAGTTAATTGTTAAATTATATATCATCACTAATACACAGGTGATAATATTCCAGTTAATTGTTAAATTAGATATCATCACTAATACACAGGTGATAATATTCCAGTTAATTGCTAAATTAGATATCATCACTAATACACAGGTGATAATATTCCAGTTAATTGTTAAATTAGATATCATCACTAATACACAGGTGATAATATTCCAGTTAATTGTTAAGTTAGATATCATCACTAATACACAGGTGATAATGTTCCAGTTAATTGTTAAATTAGATATCATCACTAATACACAGGTGATAATATTCCAGTTAACTGTTAAATTAGATATCATCACTAATACACAGGTGATAATATTCCAGTTAACTGTTAAATTAGATGTCATCACTAATACACAGGTGATAATATTCCAGTTAATTGTTAAATTAGATGTCATCACTAATACACAGGTGATAATATTCCAGTTAATTGTTAAATCAGATGTCATCACTAATACACAGGTGATAATATTCCAGTTAATTGTTAAATTAGATGTCATGACTAATACACAGGTGATAATATTCCAGTTAATTGTTAAATTAGATGTCATCACTAATACACAGGTGATAATATTCCAGTTAATTGTTAAATTAGATGTCATCACTAATACACAGGTGATAATATTCCAGTTAATTGTTAAATTAGATGTCATCACTCATACACAGGTGATAATATTCCAGTTAATTGTTAAATTAGATATCATCACTAATACACAGGTGATAATATTCCAGTTAATTGTTAAATTAGATATCATCACTAATACACAGGTGATAATATTCCAGTTAATTGTTAAATTAGATGTCATCACTAATACACAGGGGATAATATTCCAGTTAATTGTTAAATTAGATATCATCACTAATACACAGGTGATAATATTCCATTTAATTGTTAAATTAGATATCATCACTAATACACAGGGGTTAATATTCCAGTTAATTGTTAAATTAGATATCATCACTAATACACAGGTGATAATATTCCAGTTAATTGTTAAATTAGATGTCATCACGAATACACAGGTGATAATATTCCAGTTAATGGTTAAATTAGATGTCAATACTAATACACAGGGGATAATATTCCAGTTAATGGTTAAATTAGATGTCATCACTAATACACAGGTGATAATATTCCAGTTAATTGTTAAATTAGATATCATCACTAATACACAGGGGATAATATTCCAGTTGATTGTTAAATTAGATGTCATCACTAATACACAGGTGATAATATTCCAGTTAATTGTTAAATTAGATGTCATTACTAATAAACAGGTGATAATATTCCAGTTAATTGTTAAATTAGATGTCATCACTAATACACAGGGGATAATATTCCAGTTAATTGTTAAATTAGATGTCATCACTAATACACAGGTGATAATATTCCAGTTAATTGTTAAATTAGATGTCATCACTAATACACAGGTGATAATATTCCAGTTAATTGTTAAATTAGATATCATCACTAATACACAGGTGATAATATTCCAGTTAATTGTTAAATTAGATATCATCACTAATACACAGGTGATAATATTCCAGTTAATTGTTAAATTAGATATCATCACTAATACACAGGTGATAATATTCCAGTTAATTGTTAAATTAGATGTCATCACTAATACACAGGGGATAATATTCCAGTTAATTGTTAAATTAGATGTCATCACTAATACACAGGTGATAATATTCCAGTTAATTGTTAAATTAGATGTCATCACTAATACACAGGTGATAATATTCCAGTTAATTGTTAAATTATATATCATCACTAATACACAGGTGATAATATTCCAGTTAATTGTTAAATTAGATATCATCACTAATACACAGGTGATAATATTCCAGTTAATTGCTAAATTAGATATCATCACTAATACACAGGTGATAATATTCCAGTTAATTGTTAAATTAGATATCATCACTAATACACAGGTGATAATATTCCAGTTAATTGTTAAGTTAGATGTCATCACTAATACACAGGTGATAATATTCCAGTTAATTGTTAAATTAGATATCATCACTAATACACAGGTGATAATATTCCAGTTAACTGTTAAATTAGATATCATCACTAATACACAGGTGATAATATTCCAGTTAACTGTTAAATTAGATGTCATCACTAATACACAGGTGATAATATTCCAGTTAATTGTTAAATTAGATGTCATCACTAATACACAGGTGATAATATTCCAGTTAATTGTTAAATCAGATGTCATCACTAATACACAGGTGATAATATTCCAGTTAATTGTTAAATTAGATGTCATCACTAATACACAGGGGATAATATTCCAGTTAATTGTTAAATTAGATGTCATCACTAATACACAGGTGATAATATTCCAGTTAATTGTTAAATTAGATGTCATCACTAATACACAGGTGATAATATTCCAGTTAATTGTTAAATTAGATGTCATCACTCATACACAGGTGATAATATTCCAGTTAATTGTTAAATTAGATATCATCACTAATACACAGGTGATAATATTCCAGTTAATTGTTAAATTAGATATCATCACTAATACACAGGTGATAATACTCCAGTTAATTGTTAAATTAGATGTCATCACTAATACACAGGGGATAATATTCCAGTTAATTGTTAAATTAGATATCATCACTAATACACAGGTGATAATATTCCATTTAATTGTTAAATTAGATATCATCACTAATACACAGGGGTTAATATTCCAGTTAATTGTTAAATTAGATATCATCACTAATACACAGGTGATAATATTCCAGTTAATTGTTAAATTAGATGTCATCACGAATACACAGGTGATAATATTCCAGTTAATGGTTAAATTAGATGTCAATACTAATACACAGGGGATAATATTCCAGTTAATGGTTAAATTAGATGTCATCACTAATACACAGGTGATAATATTCCAGTTAATTGTTAAATTAGATATCATCACTAATACACAGGGGATAATATTCCAGTTGATTGTTAAATTAGATGTCATCACTAATACACAGGTGATAATATTCCAGTTAATTGTTAAATTAGATGTCATCACTAATACACAGGTGATAATATTCCAGTTAATTGTTAAATTAGATGTCATCACTAATACACAGGGGATAATATTCCAGTTAATTGTTAAATTAGATGTCATCACTAATACACAGGTGATAATATTCCAGTTAATTGTTAAATTAGATGTCATCACTAATACACAGGTGATAATATTCCAGTTAATTGTTAAATTAGATATCATCACTAATACACAGGTGATAATATTCCAGTTAATTGTTAAATTAGATATCATCACTAATACACAGGTGATAATATTCCAGTTAATTGTTAAATTAGATATCATCACTAATACACAGGTGATAATATTCCAGTTAATTGTTAAATTAGATGTCATCACTAATACACAGGGGATAATATTCCAGTTAATTGTTAAATTAGATATCATCACTAATACACAGGTGATAATATTCTATTTAATTGTTAAATTAGATATCATCACTAATACACAGGGGATAATATTCCAGTTGATTGTTTAATTAGATATCATCACTAATACACAGGTGATAATATTCCAGTTAATTGTTAAATTAGATGTCATCACTAATACACAGGTGATAATATTCCAGTTAATTGTTAAATTAGATATCATCACTAATACACAGGGGATAATATTCCAGTTAATTGTTAAATTAGATATCATCACTAATACACAGGTGATAATATTCTATTTAATTGTTAAATTAGATATCATCACTAATACACAGGTGATAATATTCCAGTTAATTGTTAAATTAGATGTCATCACTAATACACAGGGGATAATATTCCAGTTAATTGTTAAATTAGATATCATCACTAATACACAGGTGATAATATTCCAGTTAATTGTTAAATTAGATATCATCACTAATACACAGGTGATAATATTCCAGTTAATTGTTACATTAGATATCATCACTAATACACAGGTGATAATATTCCAGTTAATTGTTAAATTAGATATCATCACTAATACACAGAGGATAATATTCCAGTTAATTGTTAATTTAGATATCATCACTAATACACAGGGGATAATATTCCAGTTAATTGTTAAATTAGATGTCATCACTAATACACAGGTGATAATATTCCAGTTAATTGTTAAATTAGATGTCATCACTAATACACAGGGGATAATATTCCAGTTAATTGTTAAATTAGATATCATCACTAATACACAGGTGATAATATTCCAGTTAATTGTTAAATTAGATGTCATCACTTATACACAGGTGATAATATTCCAGTTAATTGTTAAATTAGATATCATCACTAATACACAGGTGATAATATTCCAGTTAATTGTTAAATTAGATATCATCACTAATACACAGGTGATAATATTCCAGTTAATTGTTAAATTAGATATCATCACTAATACACAGAGGATAATATTCCAGTTAATTGTTAAATTAGATATCATCACTAATACACAGGTGATAATATTCCAGTTAATTGTTAAATTAGATGTCATCACTAATACACAGGTGATAATATTCCAGTTAATTGTTAAATTAGATATCATCACTAATACACAGGGGATAATATTCCAGTTAATTGTTAAATTAGATGTCATCACTAATACACAGGTGATAATATTCCAGTTAATTGTTAAATTAGATATCATCACTAATACACAGGTGATAATATTCCAGTTAATTGTTAAATTAGATATCATCACTAATACACAGGTGATAATATTCCAGTTAATTGTTAAATTAGATGTCGTCACGAATACACAGGTGATAATATTCCAGTTAATTTTTAAATTAGATGTCATCACTAATACACAGGTGATAATATTCCAGTTAATTGTTAAATTAGATATCATCACGAATACACAGGGGATAATATTCCAGTTAATTTTTAAATTAGATGTCATCACTAATACACAGGTGATAATATTCCAGTTAATTGTTAAATTAGATGTCATCACTAATACACAGGTGATAATATTCCAGTTAATTGTTAAATTAGATATCATCACTAATACACAGGTGATAATATTCCAGTTAATTGTTAAATTAGATATCATCACTAATACACAGGTGATAATATTCCAGTTAATTGTTAAATTAGATATCATCACTGATACACAGGTGATAATATTCCAGTTAATTGTTAAATTAGATGTCATCACTAATACACAGGTGATAATATTCCAGTTAATTGTTAAATTAGATATCATCACTAATACACAGGTGATAATATTCCAGTTAATTGTTAAATTAGATATCATCACTAATGCACAGAGGATAATATTCCAGTTAATTGTTAAATTAGATATCATCACTAATACACAGGTGATAATATTCCAGTTAATTGTTAAATTAGATGTCATCACTAATACACAGGTGATAATATTCCAGTTAATTGTTAAATTAGATATCATCACTAATACACAGGTGATAATATTCCAGTTAATTGTTAAATTAGATATCATCACTAATACACAGGTGATAATATTCCAGTTAATTGTTAAATTAGATGTCATCACTAAAACACAGGTGATAATATTCCAGTTAATTGTTAAATTAGATATCATCACTAATACACAGGGGATAATATACTGGTTAATTGTTACATTAGATTCTTCTTCTTCTTTGTCTCTCCAGATCATGAGACCAATGGTTCGGCGCTTGGAGTGGCTGCAACGGCCAATTCTGGATTGACAGGCTCTTTCACAGATGCTGCAGAAAAATTTGTTTGTTGGGGCTGTTACACAGTTGACTCTCCCCTTGCGCCTCTGTCTTTTTCCTGCCAACTACTAAGTCTCTTCGACTCGCCACATTTTAGACCCGTCTTTATGGCTGCCCGCCAGCTCTGGCGAACGCTGGCAACTGACTCCCACGACTTGTGATCAATGTCACAGGACTTCATGCCACGTTTGCAGATGTCTTTAAAGCGGAGACATGAACGGCTGGTGGGTCTGATACCAGTGGCGAGCTCTCTGTACAATGTGTCTTTGGGGATCCTGCCATCTTCCATGTGGCTCACATGGCCAAGCCATCTCAAGCACCGCTGGCTCAGTAGTGTGTATAAGCTGGGGATGTTGGCCGCCTCAAGGACTTCTGTGTTGGAGATACGGTCCTGCCTCCTGATGCCAAGGATTCTCCGGAGGCAGCGAAGATGGAGTGAATTGAGACGTCGCTCTTGGCTAACATACGTTGTCCATGCCTCGCTACCATAGAGCAAGGTACTGAGGACACAGGCCTGATACACTCGGACTTTTGTGTTCCGTGTCAGTGCGCCATTTTCCCACACTCTCTTGGCCAGTCTGGACATAGCAGTGGAAGCCTTTCCCATGCGCCTGTTGATTTCTGCATCGAGAGACAGGTTACTGGTGATAGTTGAGCCGAGGTAGGTGAACTCTTGAACCACTTCCAGAGCGTGGTCGCTAATATTGATGGATGGAGCATCTCTGACCTCCTGTCTAATGATGTTCGTTTTCTTGAGGCTGATGGTGCGGCCAAATTCATTGCAGGCAGCCGCAAATCACATACACAGGATATCACCGGTTTAATTGTTAAATTGGATGCCATCACTGATACACCGGGGATAATATTTTGGTTAACTGTTAAATTAGATGTCATCACTAATATACAGTGTATAATATCCTGGTTAATTGTTAAATTAGATGTCATCGCTAATATACAGTGTATAATATCCTGGTTAATTGTTAAATTAGATGTCATCACTAATACACAGTCTATAATTGTTTTATTGTTAAATTGAACATGATAGCTGATTTTGAGTGTTAAACGTTCCAGTTAATTGTTAAATATGATGTCTTCACTGATACACAGGTTATAATATTCCGTTTAATTGTTAAATTAGATATCATCACTGTTACACAGGTTATAATATTCCGTTTAATTGTTAAATTAGATATCATCACTAATACACCATGTATAATATTCTGGTTAATTGTTAAATTAGATGTCATCACGAATACACAGGTGATAATATTCCAGTTAATTGTTAAATTAGATATCATCACTAATACAGAGGTGATAATATTCCAGTTAATTGTTAAATTAGATATCATCACTAATACACAGGGGATAATATTCCAGTTAATTGTTAAATTAGATGTCATCACTAATACACAGGGGATAATATTCCAGTTAATTGTTAAATTAGATGTCATCACTAATACACAGGTGATAATATTCCAGTTAATTGTTAAATTAGATGTCATCACTAATTCACAGGTGATAATATTCCAGTTAATTGTTAAATTAAATATCATCACTAATACACAGGCGATAATATTCCAGTTAATTGTTAAATTAGATGTCATCACTAATGCACAGGTGATAATATTCCAGTTAATTGTTAAATTAGATGTCATCACTAATACACAGGGGATAATATTCCAGTTAATTGTTAAATTAGATGTCATCACTAATACTCAGGTGATAATATTCCAGTTAATTGTTAAATTAGATGTCATCACTAATACACAGGTGATAATATTCCAGTTAATTGTTAAATTAGATATCATCACTAATACACAGGTGATAATATTCCAATTAATTGTTAAATTAGATGTCATCACTAATACACAGGTGATAATATTCCAGTTAATTGTTAAATTAGATATCATCATTAATACACAGGGGATAATATTCCTGTTAATTGTTAAATTAGATGTCATCACTAATACACAGGTGATAATATTCCAGTTAATTGTTAAATTAGATGTCATCACTAATACACAGGTGATAATATTCCAGTTAATTGTTAAATTAGATATCATCACTAATACACAGGTGATAATATTCCAGTTAATTGTTAAATTAGATGTCATCACTAATACACAGGTGATAATATTCCAGTTAATTGTTAAATTAGATGTCATCACTAATACACAGGTGATAATATTCCAGTTAATTGTTAAATTAGATGTCATCACTAATACACAGCTGATAATATTCCAGTTAATTGTTAAATTAGATATCATCACTAATACACAGGTGATAATATTCCAGTTAATTGTTAAATTAGATATCATTACTAATACACAGGTGATAATATTCCAGTTAATTGTTAAATTAGATATCATCACTAATACACAGGGGATAATATACTGGTTAATTGTTAAATTAGATGTCATCACTAATACACAGGTGATAATATTTCAGTTAATTGTTAAATTAGATGTCATCACCAAGACACAGGGGATAATATTCCAGTTAATTGTTAAATTAGATATCATCACTAATACACAGGTGATAATATTCTATTTAATTGTTAAATTAGATATCATCACTAATACACAGGGGATAATATTCCAGTTAATTGTTAAATTAGATATCATCACTAATACACAGGTGATAATATTCCAGTTAATTGTTAAATTAGATGTCATCACTAATACACAGGGGATAATATTCCAGTTAATTGTTAAATTAGATATCATCACTAATACACAGGTGATAATATTCTATTTAATTGTTAAATTAGATATCATCACTAATACACAGGTGATAATATTCCAGTTAATTGTTAAATTAGATGTCATCACTAATACACAGGGGATAATATTCCAGTTAATTGTTAAATTAGATATCATCACTAATACACAGGTGATAATATTCCAGTTAATTGTTAAATTAGATATCATCACTAATACACAGGTGATAATATTCCAGTTAATTGTTACATTAGATATCATCACTAATACACAGGTGATAATATTCCAGTTAATTGTTAAATTAGATATCATCACTAATACACAGAGGATAATATTCCAGTTAATTGTTAATTTAGATATCATCACTAATACACAGGGGATAATATTCCAGTTAATTGTTAAATTAGATGTCATCACGAATACACAGGTGATAATATTCCAGTTAATTGTTAAATTAGATGTCATCACTAATACACAGGGGATAATATTCCAGTTAATTGTTAAATTAGATGTCATCACTAATACACAGGTGATAATATTCCAGTTAATTGTTAAATTAGATGTCATCACTTATACACAGGTGATAATATTCCAGTTAATTGTTAAATTAGATATCATCACTAATACACAGGGGATAATATTCCAGTTAATTGTTAAATTAGATATCATCACTAATACACAGGTGATAATATTCCAGTTAATTGTTAAATTAGATGTCATCACTAATACACAGGTGATAATATTCCAGTTAATTGTTAAATTAGATATCATCACTAATACACAGGGGATAATATTCCAGTTAATTGTTAAATTAGATATCATCACTAATACACAGGGGATAATATTCTATTTAATTGTTAAATTAGATATCATCACTAATACACAGGTGATAATATTCCAGTTAATTGTTAAATTAGATGTCATCACTAATACACAGGGGATAATATTCCAGTTAATTGTTAAATTAGATATCATCACTAATACACAGGTGATAATATTCCAGTTAATTGTTAAATTAGATATCATCACTAATACACAGGTGATAATATTCCAGTTAATTGTTACATTAGATATCATCACTAATACACAGGTGATAATATTCCAGTTAATTGTTAAATTAGATATCATCACTAATACACAGAGGATAATATTCCAGTTAATTGTTAATTTAGATATCATCACTAATACACAGGGGATAATATTCCAGTTAATTGTTAAATTAGATGTCATCACGAATACACAGGTGATAATATTCCAGTTAATTGTTAAATTAGATGTCATCACTAATACACAGGGGATAATATTCCAGTAAATTGTTAAATTAGATATCATCACTAATACACAGGTGATAATATTCCAGTTAATTGTTAAATTAGATGTCATCACTTATACACAGGTGATAATATTCCAGTTAATTGTTAAATTAGATATCATCACTAATACACAGGTGATAATATTCCAGTTAATTGTTAAATTAGATATCATCACTAATACACAGGTGATAATATTCCAGTTAATTGTTAAATTAGATATCTTCACTAATACACAGAGGATAATATTCCAGTTAATTGTTAAATTAGATATCATCACTAATACACAGGTGATAATATTCCAGTTAATTGTTAAATTAGATGTCATCACTAATACACAGGTGATAATATTCCAGTTAATTGTTAAATTAGATATCATCACTAATACACAGGGGATAATATTCCAGTTAATTGTTAAATTAGATGTCATCACTAATACACAGGTGATAATATTCCAGTTAATTGTTAAATTAGATATCATCACTAATACACAGGTGATAATATTCCAGTTAATTGTTAAATTAGATATCATCACTAATACACAGGTGATAATATTCCAGTTAATTGTTAAATTAGATGTCGTCACGAATACACAGGTGATAATATTCCAGTTTATTGTTAAATTAGATGTCATCACTAATACACAGGTGATAATATTCCAGTTAATTGTTAAATTAGATATCATCACGAATACACAGGGGATAATATTCCAGTTAATTGTTAAATTAGATGTCATCACTAATACACAGGTGATAATATTCCAGTTAATTGTTAAATTAGATGTCATCACTAATACACAGGTGATAATATTCCAGTTAATTGTTAAATTAGATATCATCACTAATACACAGGTGATAATATTCCAGTTAATTGTTAAATTAGATATCATCACTAATACACAGGTGATAATATTCCAGTTAATTGTTAAATTAGATATCATCACTGATACACAGAGGATAATATTCCAGTTAATTGTTAAATTAGATATCATCACTAATACACAGGTGATAATATTCCAGTTAATTGTTAAATTAGATGTCATCACTAATACACAGGTGATAATATTCCAGTTAATTGTTAAATTAGATATCATCACTAATACACAGGTGATAATATTCCAGTTAATTGTTAAATTAGATATCATCACTAATACAGAGGATAATATTCCAGTTAATTGTTAAATTAGATATCATCACTAATACACAGGTGATAATATTCCAGTTAATTGTTAAATTAGATGTCATCACTAATACACAGGTGATAATATTCCAGTTAATTGTTAAATTAGATATCATCACTAATACACAGGTGATAATATTCCAGTTAATTGTTAAATTAGATATCATCACTAATACACAGGTGATAATATTCCAGTTAATTGTTAAATTAGATGTCATCACTAATACACAGGTGATAATATTCCAGTTAATTGTTAAATTAGATATCATCACTCATACACAGGGGATAATATACTGGTTAATTGTTACATTAGATTCTTCTTCTTCTTTGTCTCTCCAGATCATGAGACCAATGGTTCGGCGCTTGGAGTGGCTGCAACGGCCAATTCTGGATTGACAGGCTCTTTCACAGATGCTGCAGAAAAATTTGTTTGTTGGGGCTGTTACACAGTTGACTCTCCCCTTGCGCCTCTGTCTTTTTCCTGCCAACTACTAAGTCTCTTCGACTCGCCACATTTTAGACCCGTCTTTATGGCTGCCCGCCAGCTCTGGCGAACGCTGGCAACTGACTCCCACGACTTGTGATCAATGTCACAGGACTTCATGCCACGTTTGCAGATGTCTTTAAAGCGGAGACATGAACGGCTGGTGGGTCTGATACCAGTGGCGAGCTCTCTGTACAATGTGTCTTTGGGGATCCTGCCATCTTCCATGTGGCTCACATGGCCAAGCCATCTCAAGCACCGCTGGCTCAGTAGTGTGTATAAGCTGGGGATGTTGGCCGCCTCAAGGACTTCTGTGTTGGAGATACGGTCCTGCCTCCTGATGCCAAGGATTCTCCGGAGGCAGCGAAGATGGAGTGAATTGAGACGTCGCTCTTGGCTAACATACGTTGTCCATGCCTCGCTACCATAGAGCAAGGTACTGAGGACACAGGCCTGATACACTCGGACTTTTGTGTTCCGTGTCAGTGCGCCATTTTCCCACACTCTCTTGGCCAGTCTGGACATAGCAGTGGAAGCCTTTCCCATGCGCCTGTTGATTTCTGCATCGAGAGACAGGTTACTGGTGATAGTTGAGCCGAGGTAGGTGAACTCTTGAACCACTTCCAGAGCGTGGTCGCTAATATTGATGGATGGAGCATCTCTGACCTCCTGTCTAATGATGTTCGTTTTCTTGAGGCTGATGGTGCGGCCAAATTCATTGCAGGCAGCCGCAAATTCCATACACAGGATATCACCGGTTTAATTGTTAAATTGGATGCCATCACTGATACACCGGGGATAATATTTTGGTTAACTGTTAAATTAGATGTCATCACTAATATACAGTGTATAATATCCTGGTTAATTGTTAAATTAGATGTCATCACTAATATACAGTGTATAATATCCTGGTTAATTGTTAAATTAGATGTCATCACTAATACACAGTCTATAATTGTTTTATTGTTAAATTGAACATGATAGCTGATTTTGAGTGTTAAACGTTCCAGTTAATTGTTAAATATGATGTCTTCACTGATACACAGGTTATAATATTCCGTTTAATTGTTAAATTAGATATCATCACTGTTACACAGGTTATAATATTCCGTTTAATTGTTAAATTAGATATCATCACTAATACACAATGTATAATATTCTGGTTAATTGTTAAATTAGATGTCATCACTAATACACAATGTATAATATTCTGGTTAATTGTTAAATTGGACATGATAACTAAAACAGTGTCTAAAATATCCCACTTAATTTTACGTTACGTGTCATCCCTAATCCACAGGGGCAATATTTTGGTTAATTGTTACGAGCTATCATCCTGAAAACTAAGTTTACACATTCCAGATAATGGTTAAGTTAGACTTCATCTTTAATGCTTAGGGTAGAATATTGTGTTTAATTGTTATATTGTCATCATCCCGAATACAATGAAATTCATGCCCTGATCCAACTGGATCTCAGCAGGCAGCTCATGTGGGTAAAGAATTGGTTTAACCCCTCCACCACTACCTTGGCAGAGATAGTTCCTCCGTGGAATGTCCTCTCCACATCCATAATGGTGAGAAGATACTGCTTGACTCCTTTTGCTTTCGGCAGGAGTCCCACACAATCCACCAGCATTCTGTTGAAGGGTTCCCCAAAAGCTGGTTTGGGAATTAGGGGAGCACTTTTTATTGCAAGTTGTGGCTTCCCCACAGCCTGGCACATGTGAACAGTTTTACAGAACTCCACCACATCTTTGTAGAGTTGTGGCCAGTCAAAATGCTGTCTTATGCAGGCTTGGGTTTTTCTAATGCCGTCATGTCCAGCCATTGGAATTCCTGGGTTATTCTCAGTATTTCCTTATGGTACCTGGGCAGAACCACTATCTGGTGAACCACTGTCCACTCTTCATTCACAGGTCTCTAAGGAGGTCTCCACTTCCTCATCAGCACCTCATTCTTTAAATAGTCACACTCTGGAACTCCCTCTGCTTCTGTTTAACTTCAGACAGTCTTTGCTAAGTTTTTAACATTGGGTCAGCTTGCTGAGCCTCGACCAAGGAAGATCTATTTAACACATTCTTTTTGACCTCTAACTTCCCAAAGAAGGTTTCAGATAACTAGATAGGAGGGTCATCAGTCTGCAGTGTCAGTTCATCCTCCTCTGACGGAGCTTGTTTGACCATCGACCATCACAACACAAAGGCAGGAAAAATGTCAGTGGTCTTCTCCTGTAACTGCTCTGTCTGCCTGATCTATTTCATTCTCTCTAAAACCACTGGGTAAGCTACCACCTTCACCCTTACCAGATCATTACCCAGGCACAGGTCACCCAGTCCATAGGTAAACTAGGGACAATCCCCAGGATTACCAGTCCTGAAACAAAGCTGCACTCCATGTGTACCCAATATAGAGTCCTGGGCATTTACCTTCACTGATACTGTTTATTAATACCTGAGCGTTCAATGCCCTCTCTAGGGCAAAGTTCATGCATTTTCCCAGCAGGAGGGAATGGGTGGCCCCTGTATCCCAAGTATGGCTTTGGACTTACTTGCCTTATTCGAGGGGTATGGGGTCACTTTTCCGTAGGATACAAAATCCTGGTATCTCTCAGGGAGTTTGTTAAATTTTCCAGCACTCTGAGTGGTGGACATACTGGATCTTACTGCCACAGTTAAAGTCACAGCCTGGTATTCTGTGTTTTCCATCAGGGCCCCTTTTCCTGCACTGGTCTGGTGTATCCTGATTAATCCTCCAACTTTTCACTGTAATGTCCAGCAGTCAGCTCAGAGGTGATGGGCCTTATTACAATGGAAACACACAGGCTTTTGGCGACACTCCTGTTCTCAGCACCGTCTGCTCTGGCTGAAGGAGGAGCACCTGTGTTTACAACTCTCCCTTCTTGCTCAGGGCTATTTTATTTTATTCATTCATGGGATGTGGACGTCGCTGGCTCGTCCAGCATTTATTACCCATCCCTAATTGCCCTTGAGAAGGTGGTGGTGAGCTGCCTTCTTGAACTGCTGAAGTCCATTTGGGGTAGATACACCCACAGTGCTGTTAGGAAGGGAGTTCCAGGAATTTGACCCAGCGGCAGTGAAGGAACGGCGAAGTAGTTCCAAGTCAGGAGGGTGTGTGACTTGGAGGTGAACTTGCAGGTGGTGGTGTTGCCATGTATTTGCTGCCCTTGTCCTTCTAGTTGGTAGAGGTCGTGGGTTGGAAGTTGCTGTCGAAGGAGCCTTGGTGAGTTGTTGTGGTGCATCTTGTGGATGGTACACACTGCTGTCACTGTGCGTCGGTGGTGGAGGGAGTGAATGTGTGTAGATGGGGTGCCAATCAAGTACGCTGCTTTTTCCTGGATGGTGTCGAGCTTCTAGAGTGCTGTTGGAGCTACATACATCAAGGCAAGTGAAGAATATTCCATCACACTCCTGACATGCGCCTTGTAAATTATGGACAGGCTTTGTAGAGTCAGGAGGTGAGTTCCTCGCCTCAGGATTCCTAGCCTCTGACCTGCTCTTGTAGCCACGTTATTTATATGGCTACTCCAATTCATTTTCTGGTCAATGGTAGCCCCTAGGATGTTGATAGTGGGGGATTCAGCGATGGCAATGCCGTTGAATGTCAAGGGGAAATGGTTAGATTCTCTCTTGATGGAAATGGTCATTGCCTGGCACTTGTGTGGCGCAAGTGTTACTTGCCACTTACCAGCCCAAGCCTGGATATTGTCCAGGTCTTGCTGCATTTCTACACGGACTGCTTCAGTATCTGTGGAGTCACGAATGGTGCTGAACATTGTGCAATCATTAGCAAACATACCCACTTCTGACCTCATGCTTGAAGGAAGGTCATTGATGAAGCAGCTGAAGATGGTTGGGCCCAGGACACTACCCTGAGGAACTCCTGCAGTGATGTCCTGGAGCTCAGATGATTGACCTCCAACAACCACAACCATTTTCATTTGTGTTAGGTATGACTCCAGCCAGCAGATGGTTTTCCCCCTGATTCCCATTGACTTCAGTTTTGCGAGGCCTCCTTGACGCCATACTCGGTCAAATGCTGCCTTGATATCAACGGCAGTCACTCTATCCTCACCACTTGAGTTCAGCTCTTTTGTCCATGATTGAACCAAGGCTGTAATGAGGTCAGGAACTGAATGGCCCTGGCGGAACCCAAACTGAGCATCACTGAACAGGTTATTGCGAAGCAAGTGACGCTTAATGGCACTGTTGATGACACCGTCCATCACTTTGTACAGGACTTACCTGGGTAATTTTCCACATTGCAGGGTACATGCCAATGTTGTGGCTGCACTGGAACAGCTTGGCTCGGGGCACTGCAAGTTCTGAAGCACAGGTCTTCAGTACTATTGCGGGAATATTATCAGGGCCCATAGCTTTTGCAGTATCCAGTGCCTTCAATCGTTTCTTGATATCACGTGGAGTGAATCGAATTGGCTGAAGTCTGGCATCTGTGATGCTGGGAATTTCAGGAGGAGGCCGAGATGGATCATCAACTCGGCACTTCTGGCTGAAGATTGTTGCAAATGCTTCAGCCTTTTTTTTTGTACTGATGTGCTGGGCTCTCCCATCATTGAGGATGGGGATATTTGTGGAGCTGCCTCCTCCAGTTAGTTGTTTAATTGTCCACCACCATTCACGGCTGCGTGTGGCAAGACTGCAGAGCTTAGATCTGATCCGTTGGTTATGGGATCGCTGAGCTCTGTCTATCACATGCTGCTAATGCAGTTTGGCACGCAGATACTCTTGTGTTGTGGCTTCACCACGTTGACACCTGGTTTTGAGGTATGCCTGGTGCTACTCCTGGCATCCCCTCCTACACTCTTCATTGAATCCCATGTGCTTTAATTTTGCACGCTAACGTCTTACGTGGGAACTTATCAAAATCCTTCTGAAAGTCCAAATACATCACATCCACTCGTTCTCTCATATCTATTCTTTGAGTTACATCCTCAAAAAATTCCAGTAGATTTGCCAAGCATGATTTCCCTTTCGTAAATCCATGTTGACTGTGTCCGATCCTGTCATTGTTCTGCGTGTGCTCTGTTATTACATCTTTTATAATGTACTCTAGCATTTTCCCCACTACTTATGTCAGGCTAATTGGTCAATAATTCCCTGTTGTGTCTCTATTTCCGTTTTGAAATAGTGGTGTTACATTAGCTAACCTGCAATCCATTGGAACTCTTCCAGAGTCTATAGAAATTTGAGGACTGCCCAGCAATTCATGTACTATTTCTAGAGTCACTTCCTTAAGTACTTTGGGATGAACATTATCAGTCCCTGGGGATTTATCAGCCTTCAATCCCATCAATTTACCCAACACCATTTCCCTACTAATACTGATTTCATACAGTCCCTCCTTCTCACTAGACCCTATGTTCCCCAACATTACTGGGAGGTAATTTGTGTCCTCCTTTGTGAAGACAGAACCAAAGTATGTATTTAATTGGTCTGCCATTTCTTTGTTCCCCATTACTTCCAAACAGAATTCGATGAAGTGTCATTTAACAGGCTTTTCAATAAAGATAAAGCCCATGGAATAAAAGGGACAAAGTTGCCTGCATGACAGGAAGCGGAGAGAGGGGGTGAAAGGTTGTTTTTAGACTGGAGGAAGTTTCCCCAGGGGTCGTTACTGGGTCTGCTACTTTTCATGATATATATTAAACACTTGGACTTGAGTGTAAATGGAACAATTTCAAACTTTACACTTGGCACAAAATTTGGAAGTGTACTGCGCAATGAGGATGATCGTAACAGACATCAAGTGAATGTAGACAGGTTGGTGGAATGGACGGACACGTGGCAGATAAACTTTAACAGAAGCGCAAATTGATACATTTTCATTGGACGGAGAGGAGAGGCAATGGAAAATAAAGGGTGTAATTTTAATGGGTGTGCAGCAACAGAGTGGATGCATGTGAATAGTTCAATGGCAGGACATATAGATAAGCTTGTTAAAAATGACATGCTGTGTGACTGTTATAAAGACAAACTATCCCTCCTTGTCCTTCACAAACTTACTGCCGTCTGTGACAATGTTTGTAACACCATCTTCCTCCCACACTGTCGTCCAGCTGGAAGGAAATGCTGTTACCTTTTTATTATTTCATGGGATGTGGGCATCGCTGGCTAAACCAACATTCATTACCCATCACTAATTGCCTTTGAAAAGGTGGTATTAAGCTGCCTCCTTGATCCGCTGCAGTCCATCTGGTGCCGGTACACCCACAGTACTATTTAGGAAGGGAGTTCCAGGATTTTGACCCAGTGACATAAAGGAACAGCGATATAGTTTCATTTCAGGATGGTAAGTGACTTGGAGGGGAACTTGCAGGTGGTGGTGTTCCCATGCATCGCTGCCATTGTCCTTCTAAGTTGTAGAGGTCGTGGGTTTGGAAGGTGCTGTCTAAGAAGCCTTGGTGCGTTGCTACAGTGCATCTTGTAGATGGTACACACTGCTGCTCCTGTGCTGGTGGTGAGGGAGTGCATGACACCCCAATCACAACAAACAAGTGGGCGGGTTTTTCCTGAACGGTGTTGACCTTCTGGAGTGTTGTGGGTGCTGCACTCATCCAGGCAAGTGGACAGTATTCCATAACACTCCTGACTTGTGCCTTGCAAATGGTGGAGAGGCTTTGGGGAGTCAGGAGGTGAGTTACTCTCCGCAGCATTCCGAGCCTTTGACCTACTCTTGTCGCTGCAATTCAGCTTCCGTTCAATGGTAACCCCTAGGATGCTGATTGTGGGAGATTCAGCGATGGTAATGCCGTTTAATGTCAAGGGGAGATGGTTAGATTCTCTCTTATTGGAAATGATTGTGTCCTGGCACTTGTGTGTCATGAATGTTACTTGCCACTTTTCAGTTCAAGCCTGAATGTTGTCCAGGTCTTGCTGCATATGTCTGTCTTCAGTATCTGAGCAGTTGTGAATAGTGATCATCATTGTACAGTCATCAGTGAACTTTCCCACTTCTGACCTTATGATTGAAGAAGGTCATTGATGAAGCAGCTGAAGATGTTTGGGCCTAGGACACTACCCTGAGGAACTCCTGCAGTGATGTCCTGGAACTGAGATGATTGACCTCCAACAACCACAACCATCTTCCTTAATGCTAGGTTAGGAATGACTCCCAAGCAGTTGATTTCTCCCATTGACTTCTGCTTAGCTACGTTCCATTCATAGCTAAAATAACAGAAAATGCTGTAAATACTCAGCTTGTCTGGCAGCATCTGTGGAAAGAGAAGCAAAGTTAACGTTTCATGTTGATAGCATTTCATCAGAACCGGCAATGATTAGAAATGTAATCGGTGTTGAAAAAGTGAAAGGTGGGGAAGAGCAACAAAAGGGAAGATCTGTGATAGGCCGAGGATGGGGAGACGAAATGACAAAGAACAAGGCAAAGGGAGTGGTAACATTTGTTTTAAGGGACAAAGCATTTGTCCAGGGAGGGTGTTAATGGCTGAATAATGAACTGCTCTGTCCGAAAGCAAAAGTATGAAAAACAAGTTTAAGACCAGGTGCCGGTGTGAAATTGTTGAACTCAGTGCTGATCCAGAGGCTCTAAATTGTGCAATTGGAAGATGAGGTTCTGTTCCTCAAGCTTGTCTTGAGCTTCACTGGAACACTGCAGAATGTGGAGAGCAGAAATGTCAGTGTGGGAGCAGGGCAGTGAATTAAAATGGCAAGTGACCAGAAGTTAAGTGACATGCTTGTGGACTGAGTGGACAGGTTCCACAAAGCGTCATCCAATCTGTATTTGGTCTCCACAATTATCTTTATTATTATTTGTTCATGGGATGTGAGCATCGCTGACGAGGACAGCATTTATTGGCGATCCTTAATGGAAAGGAGACCGCATTGTGAGCAGCGAATACAGTATACTAAATTGAAAGAAGTACAAGTTAATATGCTGATTCACCTGAAAGGAGTGTTTGAGGTCTTGGATAGCGAGGCTAGAGGAGGGAAAAGGGCAGGTATGACACCTTCTGTGATTGCATGGGAAGGTGCCGTGGGAAGGGAACAAGGTGTTGGGGGTGAGGGAGGAGTGGTCCAGGGTGTCACGGAGGGAACAATCCCTTCGGAATGATGACTTGGGAGGGTGGGGGGAAGGAGTGCTTGGCAGTGGCATCACACTGGAGGTGGCAGAAATGGTGGAAAGTGATACTTTGGATGTGGGGGCTGATAGGGTGGAAAGTGCAGGCAAGATGAACCCTTTCACAGGTCTGGGAGGGAGGGGAAGGGATGAGGGTAGAAGTGCGGGAAATGGGCCGGACCCGGCTGAGGGCCCTGTCAACCACAGTAGGGGGGATCCTCAGTGGAGGAAAAAGGAAGACATAACCGAAATGCTGTTCTGGAAGGTTGCATCATCAGAGCAGATGCGATGGAGATGGAGAAATTGGGAGAATGGAATGGAGTCCTTACAGTAGGCAGGGTGTGAAGAAATGTAGTCGAGGTAGCTGTGAGAGTCGGTGGGCTTATAGTGGATATGATTGGGCAGCCTATCCCAAGAGATGGAGACTGAAGAGTCGAGGAAGGGAAGTGTTGGAGATGGACAACAAGAAGGTGAGTGAAGGGTGAAAATTGGAAGCAATGTTGATAAAGTTTTCCAGTTCGAGATGGGAGCAGGAAACAGCACCGATACAGTTATCAATGCAGCAGAAAAAAGAGCTCAGGGAGGGTACCTGAGTCGGACTGGAACAAGGAATGTCCAACATATGCGATAATAAGGGCATAGTTAAGACCCATGCGGGTACCCATAGCAATACCATTTACTTGAAGTTAAGCTGTGAAGAGAGACTGGGCAGGCTCGGGTTGTTTTCCTTAGAGCACAGAAGGCTGAGGGGAGACCTGATTGAGGTATACAAAATTATAGGGTAGATGGGAAGAAACTTTTTCCCCTTAACAGAGGTGTCAATGACCAGGGGACAGAGATTTAAGGTAAAGACAGGAGTTTTAGAGGCGATTTGAGGAAAAATGTTGCCACCCAGAGGGCAGTTGAAATCTGGAACCCACTGCCTGAAGGGGTGGTCGAGGCAGGAACGCTCACAAGAAGTATTTAGACGAGCATTTGAAACGCCACAGCATCCAAAGCTACGGCCAAATGTTGGAAAATGGGATTAGAATAGTTAGGTGCTTGATGGCCAGCATTGACACAATGGGCCGAAGGACCTATTTCTGTGTTTGATAACTCTGTGACTCAATGAACTGAGTGGAGTTCAAGGAGAAGTTGTTTAATGTGAGAACAGGTTCAGCCAGGCGAAGGAGGGTGGTGGTGGATGGGGACTGGCTGGGCCTCTGTTCAAGGAAGGAGCAGAGAGCCCTCAATCCATCCTGGCGTGGGATGGAGGTGTAGAGAGAGTGGACGTCCATAGTGAAGAGGAGGTGGTTAGTGCCAAGAGGATGGAAATTGTCAAAATGACGAAGGGCGTCCAAAGAGTCACATATGTAGGAGGAAAGAGACTGGACAAGGGGAGAAAAAATCGAGTCAAGATAGGAAGAAATAAGTTCAGTGCGATAGGAACAATCTGAAACAATGGCTTGACCAGGGTAGTCCTCTTTGTGAATTTTCTGAATGAGGTAGAAGTGGGCTGTCGGGGTTCTGTGACTAAGGTTGGAAGCTGTAGAGGGAAGATGCCTGGAGGAGATGAGGTCAATGACAGTGTCCTGCAGACAGCGGCTTGATGTTTTGTGGTGGGGTCATGGTCCAGGGGAAAGTAGGAAGAAGTGTCTGAGAGTTGGCACTGAGCCTTTGCAAGGCAGAGGTCAGTACGCCAGTCAACAACAGCACCACCCTTGTCTGCAGGTTTGATCACAATGTCGGGATTAGACAGTAAGGGGAGCAGAGAAATTGAATGGCATATGTCTCGCCGACAGTTCTCAATGAAAAGATCAAGACTGGGTAAGAGGCCAGAGGGAGGGGTGCAGGTGGAGGGAGAATACCGGAGGTGCCTGAGTAGGTCCACTGGTCAGGGAAAGGATCCCTGTCCGAACAATTGAGCAAGAGGCGATGGTGACAGAAAAGAGCTCCACGTCATGCTGAGCGTGAAATGAATTGAGGTTGGAGTATTAGGGGTTCAAACAGTTGTTTGCTATGTACAGATCATTCCGCAATAGAGAGGGGAAGGTGTCACCGTTTAAAAATAAGGAGTCGCCCATTTAAGACAGAGACGAGGAGAAATTGTTTCCTCTCAGAGTGTCGAGTCTTTGAAATTATCTTCCTCAAAAGGCAGAGTCTTTGAATATTTTTAATGCAGAGTTGGATAGATTCCTGATAAGCAAGAGGGAAAAAGGTTATTGGGAGTAGGTGGAAATGTGGAGTAATCAGTTCAGCCAGCAACTTATTGAATGGTGCAGCAGGCTCGAAGGTCCGAGTGGCCAACTCCTACTCCTAATTCATATGTTTGTACGTAAATATATGCTGTTATTGTTTTGATGGCTTTGGAACAGCACTGTATACTTCCCCCAGCCAGAAAAACAATATATGTTCTGTGCCTTAGCCAATTGGATATTCAAACAACCACTGCCACTTTGATCCATTGGTTCCAGTTTTCCTCAGAAGTACATTAAATGACACTTGGTCAAACACCTTTTGAAAGTTTATATACATAACACCAGCTGTGCCACCCTCATCAGTCCCCTCTAATACTATATCAAATACATCCTTCAGGTTTGTTAGGTACAATTTGCCTTTAACCTGTTCATGGTAGCTGACATTTATAAATGAGAGATGGTGCAGGAGGGAGGGGTTCAGATTTTTGGGACGTTGGAACCGGTTCTGGGGGAGGTGGGACTATTACAAATTGGACGGTCTACACCTGGGCCGGACTGGAACCAATGTCCTTGGGGTTGCTTTTGCTAATGCTGTTGGGGAGGGTTTAAACTAATGTGGCAGGGGGATGGAAACCAAATGAGGAGGTCAGTGGACAGTAAGGAGGTAGTAACTAAAGCCTGTAAGGAACTAGATAATGAAGTCAGCGTGACTAAGGGAAAGAGTAGACAGGGAGCAGATGATGAACGCAAAGGGAGTGGTGGTCTGAGGTGCATTTGTTTTAATGCAAGAAGTGTAGTAGGTAAGGCAGATGAACTTAGGGCTTGGATTAGTACCTGGGAGTATGATGTCATTGCTATTACTGAGACTTGGTTGAGGGAAGGGCATGATTGGCAACTAAATATCCCAGGATATCGATGCTTCAGGCGGGATAGAGAGGGAGGTAAAAGGGGTGGAGGAGTTGCATTCCTGGTCAAAGAGGAGATCACAGCTGTGCTGAAGGAGGGCACTATGGAGGACTCGAGCAGTGAGGCAATATGGGCAGAACTCAGAAATAGGAAGGGTGCGGTAACAATGTTGGGGCTGTACTACAGGCCTCCCAACAGCGAGCGTGAGATAGAGGTACAAATATGTAAACAGATTGTGGAAAGATGTAGGAGCAACAGGGTGGTGGTGGTAGGATATTTTAATTTTCCCAACATTGACTGGGATTCACTAGTGTTAGAAGTCTAGATGGAGCAGAATTTGTAAGGAGCATCCAGGAGGGTTTTCTAGAGCAGTATGTAAATAGTCCAACTCGGGAAGGGGCCATACTGGACCTGGTGTTGGGGAATGAGCCCGGCCAGGTGGTTGAAGTTTCAGTAGGGGACTACTTTGGGAATAGTGATCACAATTCCGTAAGTTTTAGAATACTCATGGACAAAGACAAGAGTGGTCCGAAAGGAAGAGTGCTAAATTGGGGGAAGGCCAACTATACCAAAATTCGGCAGGAGCTGGGGAATGTAGATTGGGAGCAGCTGTTTGAAGGTAAATCCACATTTGATATGTCGGAGGCTTCTAAAGAGAGGTTGGTTAGCGTGCAGGAGAGACATGTTTCTGTGAAAATGAGGGATAGAAATGGCAAGATTAGGGAACCATGGATGACAGGCGAAATTGTGAAACTAGCTAAGAGGAAAAAGGAAGCATACATAAGGTCTAGGCGGCTGATGAAAGACGAAGATTTGGAAGAATATCGGGAATGTAGGTCCAATCTGAAATGAGGAATTAAGAGGGCTAAAAGGGGTCATGAAATATCTTTAGCAAACAGGGTTAAGGAAAATCCCAAAGCCTTTTATTCATAAATAAGGAGCAAGAGGGTAATGAGAGAAAGGATTTGCCCACTCAAGGACAAAGGAGGAAAGTTATGCGTGGAGTCAGAGAAAATGGGTGAGATTCTAAATGAGTACTTTGCATCGGTATTCACCGAGGAGAGGGACATGACGGATGTTGAGGTTAGGGACAGATGTTTGATTACTCTAGGTCAAGTCGGCATAAGGACGGAGGAAGTGTTGGGTATTCTAAAAGGCATTAAGGTGGACAGGTCCCCAGGTCCGGATGGGATCTATCCCAGATTACTGAGGGAAGCGAGAGAGGAAATAGCTGGGGCCTTAACAGATATCTTTGCAGCATCCTTAAACACGGGTGAGGTCCCGGAGGACTGGAGAATTGCTGATGTTGTCCCCTTGTTTAAGAAGGGTAGCAGGGATAATCCAGGTAATTATAGACGGTTGAGCCTGACGTCAGTGGTAGGGAAGCTGCTGGGGAAGATACTGAGGGATAGGATCTATTCCCATTTGCAAGAAAATGGGATTATCAGTGATAGGCAACATGGTTTTGTGCAGGGAAGGTGATGTCTTACCAACTTAATAGAATTCTTTGAGGAAGTGACAAAGTTGATTGATGAGGGAAGGGCTGTCGATGTCATATACATGGACTTCAGTAAGGCGTTTGATAAGGTTCCCCATGGTAGGCTGATGGAGAAAGTGAAGGTGCATGGGGTCCAGGGTGTACTAGCTAGATGGATAAAGAACTGGCTGGGCAACAGGAGACAGAGAGTAGCAGTGGAGGGGAGTTTCTCAAAATGGAGACGTGTGACCAGTGGTTTTCCACAGGGATCCGTGCTGGGACCACTGTTTGTGATATACATAAATGATTTGGAGGAAAGTATAGGTGGTCTGATTAGCAATTTTGCAGACGACACTAAGATTGGTGGAGGAGCAGATAGTGAAGGGGACTGTCAGAGAATACAGCAGAATATAGATAGATTGGAGAGTTGGGCAGAGAAATGGCAGATGGAGTTCAATCTGGGCAAATGCGAGGTGATGCATTTTGGAAGATCCAATTCAAGAGTGAACAAGACAGTAAATGGAAAAGACAAGAAATGCTGGATTCACTCAGCAGGTCTGGCAGCATCTGTGGAAAGAGAAGCAGAGTTAACGTTTCGGGTCAGTGACCCTTCTTCGGAACTCCGAAGAAGGGTCACTGACCCGAAACGTTAACTCTGCTTCTCTTTCCACAGATGCTGCCAGACCTGCTGAGTGAATCCAGCATTTCTTGTTTTTGTTTCAGATTTCCAGCATCCGCAGTATTTTGCTTTTAGTAAATGGAAAAGTCCTGGGGAAAATTGATGAACAGAGAGATTTGGGTGTTCAGGTCCATTGTTCCCTGAAGGTGGCAACGCAGGTAAATAGAGTGGTCAAGAAGGCATACGGCATGCTTTCCTTCATCGGACAGGGTATTGAGTACAAGAGTTGGCAGGTCATGTTACATTTGATTCGGCCACATTTGGAATGCTGCATGCAGTTCTGGTCGCCACATTACCAAAAGGATGTAGATGCTTTGGAGAGGGTGCAGAGGAGGTTCACCAGGATGTTGCCTGGTATGGAGCGCGCTAGCTATGAAGAGAGGTTGAGCAGATTAGGATTATTTTCATTAGAAAGACGGAGGTTGAGGGGGGACCTGATTGAGGTGCACAAAATCATGAGAGGTATAGACAGGTTGGATAGCAAGAAGCTTTTTCCCAGAGTGGGGGATTCAATTACTAGGGGACACGAGTTCAAAGTGAGAGGGGAAAAGTTTAGGGGGGATATGCTTGGAAAGTTCTTTACGCAGAGGGTGGTGGGTGCCTGGAACGCGTTGCCTGTGGAGGTGGGAGACGCGGGCTCGATAGCATCTTTTAAGATGTATCTCGACAGATACATGAATGGGCAGGAAGTAAAGAGATACAGACCCTTAGAAAATAGGCGACAGGTTTAGATAGAGGATCTGGATCGGCGCAGGCTTGGAGGGCTGAATGGCCTGTTCCTGTGCTGTAATTTTCTTCTTCTTCTTCTTCTAAACCATTGTGTTTAAAAACAGCGGTTATCTCTGACAGGTTGATGGTTGTAATTTCCCCAGCAGGGATACTCGTCTGACAGGTCAGTAAATACAGGGTTTAATCCAGCTCTACTTTTTAAAATGGGGTGTGACATTTACAACTCTCCAGTCCTCTGCCACGGATTGGAAGATTCTGGCGAGTCCCTCTGCTATTTTCATTATTTCGGTACAAAAGTGTTGGATTGAAAGGCTTTCATTGAACCTGTTTGTTCAGTGACTGTTGGAGAAATTTTCTGAGCTTTGCTAATTATTACATAACTTTGTAGAAGCAGAAACGCAGGACACAGCTTGTAGCTAATCTAACCACAACCAACGGTCATAAATTGGAGACAGAGCAGTTAACCACAATCAGACATTACGGCTAGATATGGTGTCTGGAGTGGGCATTGAATTAAGGAACTAGCTTGTTATTGTTGAAACTGATGTTTCGCTGACCTCGGACCGTGCATGGTGCACCGTTACGTAGGCAGTCTTGTGGGTGCTTATCTAATTGTGAAACTGTTAGTTCTGCCTTTTTTATACTATATAAGTCCACGGCGATCTGTAGCTCTTTGGGAGTAGCACTGAACCGCATTTAGGTAAGGTGTTATCCTCCACGATATCATGCAATAAAGGGTTTGATTCTCAACGTCTGAGTCCGGAGAATTTGTTCAACAATAGGGCACAATCTGGATTTTCTCCAACAGTGACTGTAATTAATGTCAGTCTCCATGGACTCTAATTGTGTCACTGGAGCATTTCCTTTTTCTATTAATAAGAGATTCCTTTCAATGTGTTATCTTATAGTGTCAGCCAGAGCATCGTCTCTGGCACTAACAGGGATCACCGGCTCCAGCGAGAGTGAAAGGATAGATCAGAATCTGAGAACAATAGATCGGAATGTTACAACAATGGATCAGAATCTGAGAACAATAGATTGGAATGTTACAACAATGGATCAGAATCTGAGAACAATAGATCGGAATGTTACAACAATGGACAGGAGTTTATCCTATTGGTTTGATTATCTTACTGCGGATTTTTCTTGCATGACATTAGTGGATCGGATCTATTGTGCACTGAGGATGACTCAATACATTTATTATCCCATACTCGCTATTGTTGGTGTCCCTGGTAAGTCTCTCTATCAAGCTATTAATCCTATAAACGATAATTAACTGTTTTGCTGTTCTTAACATTGGCCACCTCCAAAAGATTGTCCTGCCTGTGAGCCCATTTACTGTACGTTGTCAAGAGGAGGTAAACAGTCTACAAAGGGATATAAATAGGTTCAGTAAGATTGCAAAACTTTGGCAGATGGAGTATCATGTGGTAAGCTGTGGACTTGTCCACTTTGGCAGGAAGAATAGAAAAGCAGGATGCTATTTAAATGTAGAGAGATTGCACAACTCGGTGGTACAGCGGGATCTGGGTGTCCTGGTACATGAATCAGAAAGAGTCAGTATACAGGGACAGCAAGTGACTAGGAAGGCAAATGGAATGTTAGTGTTTATTGCAAAGGGAATCGAGTATAAAAGTGGAGAAGTTTTACTGCAGATGTGCAGGGCTTTGGTGAGACCACATCAGGAATATTGTGTATACTTTTGGTCTCCTTCTTTGATAAAACTATATAATTGCATACGAAGCAGGTGAACGAAAGTTCAGTTGGTTCGTTTCGTGAATGAAGGGCTTATTTTATTAAGAAAGGTTGAAGAGGGTGGAGTTTAGAAGAATGAGAGATGTCTTATTGAAACATAGCTGATCCTGAGTGACCTTGATAGAGTGGATACCGAGAGGATGTTTCCTCTTGTTGGGGAGACTGGAACTAGGGGATAAAGCTAAAAATAAATGTTCAGCCGTGATCATATCGAATGGTGGAGCAGGCTCAAAGGGCCGAATGGCCTCCTCCTGCTCCTCAGTCCCAAGTTCCTATGTGTAGAAACATCTCAATTTTAATATTCCCATCATGTGATCAAATCCCTCCATGGCCTCACCCCTCTGATTATCCCAGTCCCCTCTCAATTTCCAATATCCCTGAAACTTGTTGATCTTAAAGTCCTTTTCTAATTCCCTTTTTAAAGAGAGTCCCCCCCCCCCCCCCCCACCCCTGTCTCTCTCCCTGACCACACATTTCATCTCTCCTGCTCCACTCATGTTGTGGAAGTTTGGATCCATAAAATGGTGTGACTGCCGGTCACATCCAGCACATTGTACAGGACACCCGGGCTGGCCGGGGTGCTGGTGTCGGTGTAATGTGTGTGTGTGTGTCTGTCGTGTGAGGCGGGGTCTGAATATGATGTCAATCAGCCATTTCAGTAGCTTTGATGTACGACTTTGAAACTTGGTCTGTGCATGTCCACTGACTGCCTGTGTTAGTCACTCTCAGCTGAACATACATTCAGCAACACGAGGAACCCCCTCTAGTGTTATTTAAAAGGACTAGACATCCAACATACAGGTGAGGGGCTTTTGACTTATTTTTGCTATTGTAAAGTTAGTGGAGGTACTGTGGATGGTTTTCTTGAGGTTGTGTTTTGAGCTGCTGCAGACATTCAGGAAGGACCGAGGATTTGGTGACCCAACTCTGGACGAGGTATGGGGACTGTAGTTACAGTGTCTCTTGGTCTGTAACATGACCACCAAATGGAGCAGAGGCTGCAGAGAGGGGAAGCTCTGTAAAGAGGGAGGAGGAGGGGCCTCTGCACTATGCTCCCCGGGTTTTCCAGAGCACTTTTCCTACCTACACCTAACCCAGAAGCATTGTCTGAGGTGACTCTGATTCAGTAAGGAGGTGGTCACAGAACTGTGTCACCTCCTGTCACACGACCTGGAGCCTCACACCAGGGTGAGGCTGTTAAGGTCACAGCTTCATTGAACTTCTATGGATCTGGATCTTTCCAGGCAGGAGCAGCTGATGCACCCATCATATTGTCATTTCCTTCAAGTGTCCATCCAATTTCCTTTTGAAATCATTGATTGTCTTCACTTCCATCACCCTCGTGGGCAGCGAGTTCCAGGTGTTACAAAGAGGTCGAGAATTTTGAGAACAAATGTCTCTTTCTGTCCAACAACCTGTCTGTAAGCAGATTGTAGTTAATTTTCCCCCTTTTTTTAAAACAAGGAAAATCCTGATTCCGTATTTCTCCACTCCCTCAGCTTGCGAACCCTGACTTTTAAAGGACTGCAACAACACTGGTGTTAAAGTTAAAAATAGAAGTAGGATTTATTACTACATACTCAAACTCAGGAAGCGGGTTACATTCGCAACGTACATTCATAAGCATACAGGGAATGGTAAAGGCATCAAAAGGGTAAGAACATTTACCAAGTAGAAAAAATAGCTTAATTACAAACTGAAGGAGGTTCCAGTTGAAAATAGAGTCCGTTTTTTCACTGACATAAAGTTCAAAGCTGGAATTAACCAACTGGAAATGCTGAGTGGAGTCGGAGTTGCAGGAAATCTCTACTCTCAATGTTTATTCTTGCATTTTCGGGGATAAGATGAGGCTTTTTTATGACCAGAATCTGGTAGAGAGCAGAATTATTTTCTTGCTGCTTTGCAGACTGTGGCATCTTATTTCCTTCTTGCAGGCAGGCCCCAGGGATAGACAGCTGCAAACCTTCCAGGCAGCTGATTACCTGTAAGAGCTGTTCCCTCCAACTAAAACGGTTTCAAAACCAGATAGGCTTAAAAGGATGGCATCTGGGTCATGTGATCGGAACCCTTAAAGTAACTGTCCCAGGTACTGTTGTTGAAGGGATCTGCTCCCCACCATGTTTAAACAAGTTGAACACAGAATTGGCAGCTTACAATAACATCCAAGAGCACGAAAATACAATTTGCAGTTGGTTTCCATCCATTTGTGACACATATCAACAACAACTGCTGCATAAAAAAGTTATTCCGCACATTCTCCCTGCATCTCTTGTCCAGAACTTTAAATATGTGGCCCCTAGTCCTCATACCATTAGTTAATAGAGACGTTTTCCTTGTCTAACTTATCTAAGCCTGTCATAATCATCTACATTTTAATCAAAGCTCCCCTCATTCTCCTTTGTTCAAACAGGAAGAAACCCAGTTTTACTAACCTAAACTTGTAACAAATATTCCCATCCCTGGAATCATTCTGGTAAATCTCAACTGCACCCTTTCAAGGGACCGCACATCTTTCCAAAAGTCTGGTGAACAGAAATGGACTAGATACTGTAATTGTAGCCGCACCAGAGCATTATAAGTGTTCAGCATATCTTCACTGCTTTAGTGCTGAATGACTCTATTTATTAAGGACAAGATCCAATACGATTTACTAATCAATCTCTCAGTATGTCCTGCCACCTTCAAACATTGATGTATATGCACCCGCAAGTCCCTCTATTCCTGCAAATCATTCAGCAATGTGTTATTAAGTCTATATTGCTTCTCGAAAATACATCTGCCAGTTCTGCTAACCTATGTATGTCCTGTTCCAGGCAATTACTATTATTTTGAATTTATGTCCATTCTGATAGGCTTTCGAAGTCCAGTTTCAGTCAATGACGATCAGCCTGACTGTCTGTTCACTCGGATAACCTGTCTATGTCCTGTTTCAGTCAATTAATGTCATTCTGACTGTCTGCACATTCTGCGAACATATCAATGTCCTGTTTCAGTCAGTTACTATCATCCTGACTGTCTGTCCATTCTGCTAAACTATCAATGTCCTGTTTCAGTCAATTACTATCATCCTGACTGTCTGTCCATTCTGCTAAACTATCAATGTCCTGTTTCAGTCAATTACTATCATCCTGACTGTCTGTCCATTCTGCTAAACTATCCATGTCCTGTTTCAGTCAATTACTATCATCCTGACTGTCTGTCCATTCTGCTAAACTATCCATGTCCTGTTTCAGTCAATTACTATCATCCTGACTGTCTGTCCATTCTGCTAAACTATCAATGTCCTGTTTCAGTCAATTACTATCATCCTGACTGTCTGTCCATTCTGCTAAACTATCAATGTCCTGTTTCAGTCAATTACTATCATCCTGACTGTCTGTCCATTCTGCTAAACTATCCATGTCCTGTTTCAGTCAATTACTATCATCCTGACTGTCTGTCCATTCTGCTAAACTATCAATGTCCTGTTTCAGTCAATTACTATCATCCTGACTGTCTGTCCATTCTGCTAAACTATCAATGTCCTGTTTCAGTCAATTACTATCATCCTGACTGTCTGTCCATTCTGCTAAACTATCCATGTCCTGTTTCAGTCAATTACTATCATCCTGACTGTCTGTCCATTCTGCTAAACTATCCATGTCCTGTTTCAGTCAATTACTATCATCCTGACTGTCTGTCCATTCTGCTAAACTATCAATGTCCTGTTTCAGTCAATTACTATCATCCTGACTGTCTGTCCATTCTGCTAAACTATCAATGTCCTGTTTCAGTCAATTACTATCATCCTGACTGTCTGTCCATTCTGCTAAACTATCCATGTCCTGTTTCAGTCAATTACTATCATCCTGACTGTCTGTCCATTCTGCTAAACTATCAATGTCCTGTTTCAGTCAATTACTATCATCCTGACTGTCTGTCCATTCTGTTAAACTATCAATGTCCTGTTTCAGTCAATTACTATCATCCTGACTGTCTGTCCATTCTGCTAAACTATCCATGTCCTGTTTCAGTCAATTACTATCATCCTGACTGTCTGTCCATTCTGCTAAACTATCAATGTCCTGTTTCAGTCAATTACTATCATCCTGACTGTCTGTCCATTCTGCTAACCTATCAATGTCCTGTTTCAGTCAATTACTATCATCCTGACTGTCTGTCCAGTCTGCTAACCTAACAATGTCCTGCTTCAGTCAATTACTATCATCCTGACTGTCTGTCCATTCTGCTAATCTATCAATGTCCTGTTTGAGTCAATTACTATCATCCTGACTGTCTGTCCATTCTGCTAAACTATCCATGTCCTGTTTCAGTCAATTACTATCATCCTGACTGTCTGTCCAGTCTGCTAACCTAACAATGTCCTGCTTCAGTCAATTACTATCATCCTGACTGTCTGTCCATTCCGCTAAACTATCCATGTCCTGTTTCAGTCAATTACTATCATCCTGACTGTCTGTCCATTCTGCTAAACTATCAATATCCTGTTTCAGTCAATTACTATCATCCTGACTGTCTGTCGATTCTGCTAAACTATCAATGTCCTGCTTCAGTCAATTACTATCATCCTGACTGTCTGCCCATTCTGCTAACCTATCCATGTCCTGTTTCAGTCAATTACTATCATCCTGACTCTCTGTCCATGCTGCTAAACTATCAATGTCCTGTTTCAGTCAATTACTATCATCCTGACTGTCTGTCCATTCTGCTAAACTATCCATGTCCTGTTTCAGTCAATTACAATCATCCTGACTCTCTGTCCATTCTGCTAAACTATCCATGTCCTGTTTCAGTCAATTACTATCATCCTGACTGTCTGTCCATTCTGCTAAACTATCCATGTCCTGTTTCAGTCAATTACTATCATCCTGACTGTCTGTCCATTCTGCTAAACTATCAATGTCCTGTTTCAGTCAATTACTATCATCCTGACTCTCTGTCCATTCTGCGAAACTATCCATGTCCTGTTTCAGTCAATTACTATCATCCTGACTCTCTGTCCATTCTGCTAAACTATCAATGTCCTGTTTCAGTCAATTACTATCATCCTGACTGTCTGTCCATTCTGCAAAACTATCCATGTCCTGTTTCAGTCAATTACTATCATCCTGACTCTCTGTCCATTCTGCTAAACTATCCATGTCCTGTTTCAGTCAATTACTATCATCCTGACTGTCTGTCCATTCTGCTCAACTATCAATGTCCTGTTTCAGTCAATTACTATCATCCTGACTGTCTGTCCATTCTGCTAAACTATCAATGTCCTGTTTCAGTCAATTACTATCATCCTGACTCTCTGTCCATTCTGCTAAACTATCCATGTCCTGTTTCAGTCAATTACTATCATCCTGACTCTCTGTCCATTCTGCTAAACTATAAATGTCCTGTTTCAGTCAATTACTATCATCCTGACTGTCTGTCCATTCTGCTAAACTATCCATGTCCTGTTTCAGTCAATTACTATCATCCTGACTGTCAGTCCATTCTGCTAAACTAGCCATGTCCTGTTTCAGTCAATTACTATCATCCTGACTCTCTGTCCATTCTGCTAAACTATCCATGTCCTGTTTCAGTCAATTACTATCATCCTGACTGTCTGTCCATTCTGCTAAACTATCAATGTCCTGTTTCAGTCAATTACTATCATCCTGACTCTCTGTCCATTCTGCGAAACTATCCATGTCCTGTTTCAGTCAATTACTATCATCCTGACTCTCTGTCCATTCTGCTAAAATATCAATGTCCTGTTTCAGTCAATTACTATCATCCTGACTGTCTGTCCATTCTGCAAAACTATCCATGTCCTGTTTCAGTCAATTACTATCATCCTGACTCTCTGTCCATTCTGCTAAACTATCCATGTCCTGTTTCAGTCAATTACTATCATCCTGACTGTCTGTCCATTCTGCTCAACTATCAATGTCCTGTTTCAGTCAATTACTATCATCCTGACTGTCTGTCCATTCTGCTAAACTATCAATGTCCTGTTTCAGTCAATTACTATCATCCTGACTCTCTGTCCATTCTGCTAAACTATCCATGTCCTGTTTCAGTCAATTACTATCATCCTGACTCTCTGTCCATTCTGCTAAACTAGCCATGTCCTGTTTCAGTCAATTACTATCATCCTGACTCTCTGTCCATTCTGCTAAACTATCAATGTCCTGTTTCAGTCAATTACTGTCATCCTGACTCTCTGTCCATTCTGCTAAACTATCCATGTCCTGTTTCAGTCAATTACTATCATCCTGACTCTCTGTCCATTCTGCGAAACTATTAATGTCCTATTTCAGTCAATTACTATCATCCTGACTGTCTGTCCATTCTGCTAAACTATCCATGTCCTGTTTCAGTCAATTACTATCATCCTGACTGTCTATCCATTCTGCTAAACTATCCATGTCCTGTTTCAGTCAATTACTATCATCCTGACTGTCTGTCCATTCTGCTAAACTATCAATGTCCTGTTTCAGTCAATTACTATCATCCTGACTGTCTATCCATTCTGCTAAACTATCCATGTCCTGTTTCAGTCAATTACTATCATCCTGACTGTCTGTCCATTCTGCTAAACTATCCATGTCCTGTTTCAGTCAATTACTATCATCCTGACTGTCTGTCCATTCTGCTAAACTATCCATGTCCTGTTTCAGTCAATTACTATCATCCTGACTGTCTGTCCATTCTGCTAAACTATCAATGTCCTGTTTCAGTCAATTACTATCATCCTGACTGTCTGTCCATTCTGCTAAACTATCAATGTCCTGTTTCAGTCAATTACTATCATCCTGACTGTCTGTCCATTCTGCTAAACTATCAATGTCCTGTTTCAGTCAATTACTATCATCCTGACTGTCTGTCCATTCTGCTAAACTATCCATGTCCTGTTTCAGTCAATTACTATCATCCTGACCTTCTGTCCATTCTGCTAAACTATCAATGTCCTGTTTCAGTCAATTACTATCATTCTGACTGTCTGTCCATTCTGCTAAACTATCAATGTCCTGTTTCAGTCAATTACTATCATCCTGACTGTCTGTCCATTCTGCTAACCTATCAATGTCCTGTTTCAGTCAATTACTATCATCCTGACTGTCTGTCCAGTCTGCTAACCTAACAATGTCCTGCTTCAGTCAATTACTATCATCCTGACTGTCTGTCCATTCTGCTAATCTATCAATGTCCTGTTTCAGTCAATTACTATCATCCTGACTGTCTGTCCATTCTGCTAAACTATCCATGTCCTGTTTCAGTCAATTACTATCATCCTGACTGTCTGTCCAGTCTGCTAACCTAACAATGTCCTGCTTCAGTCAATTACTATCATCCTGACTGTCTGTCCATTCTGCTAAACTATCCATGTCCTGTTTCAGTCAATTACTATCATCCTGACTGTCTGTCCATTCTGCTAAACTATCAATGTCCTGTTTCAGTCAATTACTATCATCCTGACTGTCTGTCGATTCTGCTAAACTATCAATGTCCTGCTTCAGTCAATTACTATCATCCTGACTGTCTGTCCATTCTGCTAACCTATCCATGTCCTGTTTCAGTCAATTACTATCATCCTGACTCTCTGTCCATGCTGCTAAACTATCAATGTCCTGTTTCAGTCAATTACTATCATCCTGACTGTCTGTCCATTCTGCTAAACTATCCATGTCCTGTTTCAGTCAATTACTATCATCCTGACTGTCTGTCCATTCTGCTAAACTATCCATGTCCTGTTTCAGTCAATTACTATCATCCTGACTGTCTGTCCATTCTGCTAAACTATCCATGTCCTGTTTCAGTCAATTACTATCATCCTGACTGTCTGTCCATTCTGCTAAACTATCCATGTCCTGTTTCAGTCAATTACTATCATCCTGACTCTCTGTCCATTCTGCTAAACTATCCATGTCCTGTTTCAGTTAATTACTATCATCCTGACTCTCTGTCCATTCTGCTAAACTATCAATGTCCTGTTTCAGTCAATTACTATCATCCTGACTGTCTGTCCATTCTGCTAAACTATCCATGTCCTGTTTCAGTCAATTACTATCATCCTGACTCTCTGTCCATTCTGCTAAACTATCCATGTCCTGTTTCAGTCAATTACTATCATCCTGACTGTCTGTCCATTCTGCTCAACTATCAATGTCCTGTTTCAGTCAATTACTATCATCCTGAGTGTCTGTCCATTCTGCTAAACTATCAATGTCCTGTTTCAGTCAATTACTATCATCCTGACTCTCTGTCCATTCTGCTAAACTATCCATGTCCTGTTTCAGTCAATTACTATCATCCTGACTCTCTGTCCATTCTGCTAAACTATCAATGTCCTGTTTCAGTCAATTACTATCATCCGGACTGTCTGTCCATTCTGCTAAACTATCCATGTACTGTTTCAGTCAATTACTATCATCCTGACAGTCTGTCCATTCTGCTAAACTAGCCATGTCCTGTTTCAGTCAATTACTATCATCCTGACTCTCTGTCCATTCTGCTAAACTATCAATGTCCTGTTTCAGTCAATTGCTATCATCCTGACTGTCTGTCCATTCTGGTAAACTATCCATGTCCTGTTTCAGTCAATTACTATCATCCTGACTGTCTGTCCATTCTGCTAAACTATCAATGTCCTGTTTCAGTCAATTACTGTCATCCTGACTCTCTGTCCATTCTGCTAAACTATCCATGTCCTGTTTCAGTCAATTACTATCATCCTGACTCTCTGTCCATTCTGCTAAACTATCCATGTCCTGTTTCAGTCAATTACTGTCATCCTGACTCTCTGTCCATTCTGCTAAACTATCCATGTCCTGTTTCAGTCAATTACTATCATCCTGACTCTCTGTCCATTCTGCTAAACTATCAATGTCCTGTTTCAGTCAATTACTATCATCCTGACTGTCTGTCCATTCTGCTAAACTATCCATGTCCTGTTTCAGTCAATTACTATCATCCTGACTGTCTATCCATTCTGCTAAACTATCCATGTCCTGTTTCAGTCAATTACTATCATCCTGACTGTCTGTCCATTCTGCTAAACTATCAATGTCCTGTTTCAGTCAATTACTATCATCCTGACTGTCTATCCATTCTGCTAAACTATCCATGTCCTGTTTCAGTCAATTACTATCATCCTGACTGTCTGTCCATTCTGCTAAACTATCCATGTCCTGTTTCAGTCAATTACTATCATCCTGACTGTCTGTCCATTCTGCTAAACTATCCATGTCCTGTTTCAGTCAATTACTATCATCCTGACTGTCTGTCCATTCTGCTAAACTATCAATGTCCTGTTTCAGTCAATTACTATCATCCTGACTGTCTGTCCATTCTGCTAAACTATCAATGTCCTGTTTCAGTCAATTACTATCATCCTGACTGTCTGTCCATTCTGCTAAACTATCAATGTCCTGTTTCAGTCAATTACTATCATCCTGACTGTCTGTCCATTCTGTTAAACTATCCATGTCCTGTTTCAGTCAATTACTATCATCCTGACTTTCTGTCCATTCTGCTAAACTATCAATGTCCTGTTTCAGTCAATTACTATCATTCTGACTGTCTGTCCATTCTGCTAAACTATCAATGTCCTGTTTCAGTCAATTACTATCATCCTGACTGTCTGTCCATTCTGCTAACCTATCAATGTCCTGTTTCAGTCAATTACTATCATCCTGACTGTCTGTCCAGTCTGCTAACCTAACAATGTCCTGCTTCAGTCAATTACTATCATCCTGACTGTCTGTCCATTCTGCTAATCTATCAATGTCCTGTTTCAGTCAATTACTATCATCCTGACTGTCTGTCCATTCTGCTAAACTATCCATGTCCTGTTTCAGTCAATTACTATCATCCTGACTGTCTGTCCAGTCTGCTAACCTAACAATGTCCTGCTTCAGTCAATTACTATCATCCTGACTGTCTGTCCATTCTGCTAAACTATCCATGTCCTGTTTCAGTCAATTACTATCATCCTGACTGTCTGTCCATTCTGCTAAACTATCAATGTCCTGTTTCAGTCAATTACTATCATCCTGACTGTCTGTCGATTCTGCTAAACTATCAATGTCCTGCTTCAGTCAATTACTATCATCCTGACTGTCTGTCCATTCTGCTAACCTATCCATGTCCTGTTTCAGTCAATTACTATCATCCTGACTCTCTGTCCATGCTGCTAAACTATCAATGTCCTGTTTCAGTCAATTACTATCATCCTGACTGTCTGTCCATTCTGCTAAACTATCCATGACCTGTTTCAGTCAATTACTATCATCCTGACTGTCTGTCCATTCTGCTAAACTATCCATGTCCTGTTTCAGTCAATTACTATCATCCTGACTCTCTGTCCATTCTGCTAAACTATCCATGTCCTGTTTCAGTCAATTACTATCATCCTGACTGTCTGTCCATTCTGCTAAACTATCCATGTCCTGTTTCAGTCAATTACTATCATCCTGACTGTCTGTCCATTCTGCTAAACTATCCATGTCCTGTTTCAGTCAATTACTATCATCCTGACTGTCTGTCCATTCTGCTAAACTATCCATGTCCTGTTTCAGTCAATTACTATCATCCTGACTCTCTGTCCATTCTGCTAAACTATCCATGTCCTGTTTCAGTTAATTACTATCATCCTGACTCTCTGTCCATTCTGCTAAACTATCAATGTCCTGTTTCAGTCAATTACTATCATCCTGACTGTCTGTCCATTCTGCTAAACTATCCATGTCCTGTTTCAGTCAATTACTATCATCCTGACTCTCTGTCCATTCTGCTAAACTATCCATGTCCTGTTTCAGTCAATTACTATCATCCTGACTGTCTGTCCATTCTGCTCAACTATCAATGTCCTGTTTCAGTCAATTACTATCATCCTGACTGTCTGTCCATTCTGCTAAACTATCAATGTCCTGTTTCAGTCAATTACTATCATCCTGACTCTCTGTCCATTCTGCTAAACTATCCATGTCCTGTTTCAGTCAATTACTATCATCCTGACTCTCTGTCCATTCTGCTAAACTATTAATGTCCTGTTTCAGTCAATTACTATCATCCGGACTGTCTGTCCATTCTGCTAAACTATCCATGTCCTGTTTCAGTCAATTACTATCATCCTGACTGTCTGTCCATTCTGCTAAACTAGCCATGTCCTGTTTCAGTCAATTACTATCATCCTGACTCTCTGTCCATTCTGCTAAACTATCAATGTCCTGTTTCAGTCAATTGCTATCATCCTGACTGTCTGTCCATTCTGCTAAACTATCCATGTCCTGTTTCAGTCAATTACTATCATCCTGACTGTCTGTCCATTCTGCTAAACTATCAATGTCCAGTTTCAGTCAATTACTGTCATCCTGACTCTCTGTCCATTCTGCTAAACTATCCATGTCCTGTTTCAGTCAATTACTATCATCCTGACTCTCTGTCCATTCTGCTAAACTATCAATGTCCTGTTTCAGTCAATTACTATCATCCTGACTGTCTGTCCATTCTGCTAAACTATCCATGTCCTGTTTCAGTCAATTACTATCATCCTGACTGTCTGTCCATTCTGCTCAACTATCAATGTCCTGTTTCAGTCAATTACTATCATCCTGACTGTCTGTCCATTCTGCTAAACTATCAATGTCCTGTTTCAGTCAATTACTATCATCCTGACTCTCTGTCCATTCTGCTAAACTATCCATGTCCTGTTTCAGTCAATTACTATCATCCTGACTCTCTGTCCATTCTGCTAAACTATCAATGTCCTGTTTCAGTCAATTACTATCATCCTGACTGTCTGTCCATTCTGCTAAACTATCCATGTCCTGTTTCAGTCAATTACTATCATCCTGACTGTCTGTCCATTCTGCTAAACTAGCCATGTCCTGTTTCAGTCAATTACTATCATCCTGACTCTCTGTCCATTCTGCTAAACTATCAATGTCCTGTTTCAGTCAATTGCTATCATCCTGACTGTCTGTCCATTCTGCTAAACTATTCATGTCCTGTTTCAGTCAATTACTATCATCCTGACTGTCTGTCCATTCTGCTAAACTATCAATGTCCTGTTTCAGTCAATTACTGTCATCCTGACTCTCTGTCCATTCTGCTAAACTATCCATGTCCTGTTTCAGTCAATTACTATCATCCTGACTCTCTGTCCATTCTGCTAAACTATCAATGTCCTGTTTCAGTCAATTACTATCATCCTGACTGTCTGTCCATTCTGCTAAACTATCCATGTCCTGTTTCAGTCAATTACTATCATCCTGACTGTCTATCCATTCTGCTAAACTATCCATGTCCTGTTTCAGTCAATTACTATCATCCTGACTGTCTGTCCATTCTGCTAAACTATCAATGTCCTGTTTCAGTCAATTACTATCATGCTGACTGTCTATCCATTCTGCTAAACTATCCATGTCCTGTTTCAGTCAATTACTATCATCCTGACTTTCTGTCCATTCTGCTAAACTATCAATGTCCTGTTTCAGTCAATTACTATCATCCTGACTGTCTGTCCATTCTGCTAAACTATCAATGTCCTGTTTCAGTCAATTACTATCATCCTGACTGTCTGTCCATTCTGCTAACCTATCAATGTCCTGTTTCAGTCAATTACTATCATCCTGACTGTCTGTCCAGTCTGCTAACCTAACAATGTCCTGCTTCAGTCAATTACTATCATCCTGACTGTCTGTCCATTCTGCTAATCTATCAATGTCCTGTTTCAGTCAATTACTATCATCCTGACTGTCTGTCCATTCTGCTAAACTATCCATGTCCTGTTTCAGTCAATTACTATCATCCTGACTGTCTGTCCAGTCTGCTAACCTAACAATGTCCTGCTTCAGTCAATTACTATCATCCTGACTGTCTGTCCATTCTGCTAAACTATCCATGTCCTGTTTCAGTCAATTACTATCATCCTGACTGTCTGTCCATTCTGCTAAACTATCAATGTCCTGTTTCAGTCAATTACTATCATCCTGACTGTCTGTCGATTCTGCTAAACTATCAATGTCCTGCTTCAGTCAATTACTATCATCCTGACTGTCTGTCCATTCTGCTAACCTATCCATGTCCTGTTTCAGTCAATTACTATCATCCTGACTCTCTGTCCATGCTGCTAAACTATCAATGTCCTGTTTCAGTCAATTACTATCATCCTGACTGTCTGTCCATTCTGCTAAACTATCCATGTCCTGTTTCAGTCAATTACTATCATCCTGACTGTCTGTCCATTCTGCTAAACTATCCATGTCCTGTTTCAGTCAATTACTATCATCCAGACTGTCTGTCCATTCTGCTAAACTATCCATGTCCTGTTTCAGTCAATTACTATCATCCTGACTGTCTGTCCATTCTGCTAAACTATCAATGTCCTGTTTCAGTCAATTACTATCATCCTGACTCTCTGTCCATTCTGCTAAACTATCCATGTCCTGTTTCAGTCAATTACTATCATCCTGACTCTCTGTCCATTCTGCTAAACTATCAATGTCCTGTTTCAGTCAATTACTATCATCCTGACTGTCTGTCCATTCTGCTAAACTATCCATGTCCTGTTTCAGTCAATTACTATCATCCTGACTCTCTGTCCATTCTGCTAAACTAGCCATGTCCTGTTTCAGTCAATTACTATCATCCTGACTCTCTGTCCATTCTGCTAAACTATCAATGTCCTGTTTCAGTCAATTGCTATCATCCTGACTGTCTGTCCATTCTGCTAAACTATCCATGTCCTGTTTCAGTCAATTACTATCATCCTGACTGTCTGTCCATTCTGCTAAACTATCAATGTCCTGTTTCAGTCAATTACTGTCATCCTGACTCTCTGTCCATTCTGCTAAACTATCCTTGTCCTGTTTCAGTCAATTACTATCATCCTGACTGTCTGTCCATTCTGCTAAACTATCCATGTCCTGTTTCAGTCAATTACTATCATCCTGACTGTCTGTCCATTCTACTCAACTATCAATGTCCTGTTTCAGTCAATTACTATCATCCTGACTGTCTGTCCATTCTACTAAACTATCAATGTCCTGTTTCAGACAATTACTATCATCCTGACTGTCTGTCCATTCTGCTAAACTATCAATGTCCTGTTTCAGTCAATTACTATCATCCTGACTCTCTGTCCATTCTGCTAAACTATCAATGTCCTGTTTCAGTCAATTACTATCATCCTGACTGTCTGTCCATTCTGCTAAACTATTCATGTCCTGTTTCAGTCAATTACTATCATCCTGACTGTCTGTCCATTCTGCTAAACTAGCCATGTCCTGTTTCAGTCAATTACTATCATCCTGACTCTCTGTCCATTCTGCTAAACTATCAATGTCCTGTTTCAGTCAATTGCTATCATCCTGACTGTCTGTCCATTCTGCTAAACTATCCATGTCCTGTTTCAGTCAATTACTATCATCCTGACTGTCTGTCCATTCTGCTAAACTATCAATGTCCTGTTTCAGTCAATTACTGTCATCCTGACTCTCTGTCCATTCTGCTAAACTATCCATGTCCTGTTTCAGTCAATTACTATCATCCTGACTCTCTGTCCATTCTGCTAAACTATCAATGTCCTGTTTCAGTCAATTACTATCATCCTGACTGTCTGTCCATTCTGCTAAACTATCCATGTCCTGTTTCAGTCAATTACTATCATCCTGACTGTCTATCCATTCTGCTAAACTATCCATGTCCTGTTTCAGTCAATTACTATCATCCTGACTGTCTGTCCATTCTGCTAAACTATCAATGTCCTGTTTCAGTCAATTACTATCAACCTGACTGTCTATCCATTCTGCTAAACTATCCATGTCCTGTTTCAGTCAATTACTATCATCCTGACTGTCTGTCCATTCTGCTAAACTATCCATGTCCTGTTTCAGTCAATTACTATCATCCTGACTGTCTGTCCATTCTGCTAAACTATCCATGTCCTGTTTCAGTCAATTACTATCATCCTGACTGTCTGTCCATTCTGCTAAACTATCAATGTCCTGTTTCAGTCAATTACTATCATCCTGACTGTCTGTCCATTCTGCTAAACTATCCATGTCCTGTTTCAGTCAATTACTATCATCCTGACTTTCTGTCCATTCTGCTAAACTATCAATGTCCTGTTTCAGTCAATTACTATCATCCTGACTGTCTGTCCATTCTGCTAAACTATCAATGTCCTGTTTCAGTCAATTACTATCATCCTGACTGTCTGTCCATTCTGCTAACCTAACAATGTCCTGCTTCAGCCAATTACTATCATCCTGACTGTCTGTCCATTCTGCTAAACTATCAATGTCCTGTTTCAGTCAATTACTATCATCCTGACTGTCTGTCCATTCTGCTAAACTATCAATGTCCTGCTTCAGTCAATTAATATCATCCTGACTGACTGTCCATTCTGCTAAACTATCAATGTCCTGTTTCAGTCAATTACTATCATCCTGACTGTCTGTCCATTCTGCTAAACTATCCATGTCCTGTTTCAGTCAATTACTATCATCCTGACTGTCTGTCCATTCTGCTAAACTATCAATGTCCTGTTTCAGTCAATTACTATCATCCTGACTGTCTGTCCATTCTGCTAAACTATCAATGTCCTGTTTCAGTCAATTACTATCATCCTGACTGTCTGTCCATTCTGCTAAACTATCAATGTCCTGTTTCAGTCAATTACTATCATCCTGACTGTCTGTCCATTCTGCTAACCTATCAATGTCCTGTTTCAGTCAATTACTATCATCCTGACTGTCTGTCCAGTCTGCTAACCTAACAATGTCCTGCTTCAGTCAATTACTATCATCCTGACTGTCTGTCCATTCTGCTAATCTATCAATGTCCTGTTTCAGTCAATTACTATCATCCTGACTGTCTGTCCATTCTGCTAAACTATCCATGTCCTGTTTCAGTCAATTACTATCATCCTGACTGTCTGTCCAGTCTGCTAACCTAACAATGTCCTGCTTCAGTCAATTACTATCATCCTGACTGTCTGTCCATTCTGCTAAACTATCCATGTCCTGTTTCAGTCAATTACTATCATCCTGACTCTCTGTCCATTCTGCTAAACTATCAATGTCCTGTTTCAGTCAATTACTATCATCCTGACTGTCTGTCGATTCTGCTAAACTATCAATGTCCTGCTTCAGTCAATTACTATCATCCTGACTGTCTGTCCATTCTGCTAACCTATCCATGTCCTGTTTCAGTCAATTACTATCATCCTGACTCTCTGTCCATGCTGCTAAACTATCAATGTCCTGTTTCAGTCAATTACTATCATCCTGACTGTCTGTCCATTCTGCTAAACTATCCATGTCCTGTTTCAGTCAATTACTATCATCCTGACTGTCTGTCCATTCTGCTAAACTATCCATGTCCTGTTTCAGTCAATTACTATCATCCAGACTGTCTGTCCATTCTGCTAAACTATCCATGTCCTGTTTCAGTCAATTACTATCATCCTGACTGTCTGTCCATTCTGCTAAACTATCAATGTCCTGTTTCAGTCAATTACTATCATCCTGACTCTCTGTCCATTCTGCTAAACTATCCATGTCCTGTTTCAGTCAATTACTATCATCCTGACTCTCTGTCCATTCTGCTAAACTATCAATGTCCTGTTTCAGTCAATTACTATCATCCTGACTGTCTGTCCATTCTGCTAAACTATCCATGTCCTGTTTCAGTCAATTACTATCATCCTGACTCTCTGTCCATTCTGCTAAACTAGCCATGTCCTGTTTCAGTCAATTACTATCATCCTGACTCTCTGTCCATTCTGCTAAACTATCAATGTCCTGTTTCAGTCAATTGCTATCATCCTGACTGTCTGTCCATTCTGCTAAACTATCCATGTCCTGTTTCAGTCAATTACTATCATCCTGACTGTCTGCCCATTCTGCTAAACTATCAATGTCCTGTTTCAGTCAATTACTGTCATCCTGACTCTCTGTCCATTCTGCTAAACTATCCTTGTCCTGTTTCAGTCAATTACTATCATCCTGACTGTCTGTCCATTCTGCTAAACTATCCATGTCCTGTTTCAGTCAATTACTATCATCCTGACTGTCTGTCCATTCTACTCAACTATCAATGTCCTGTTTCAGTCAATTACTATCATCCTGACTGTCTGTCCATTCTACTAAACTATCAATGTCCTGTTTCAGACAATTACTATCATCCTGACTGTCTGTCCATTCTGCTAAACTATCAATGTCCTGTTTCAGTCAATTACTATCATCCTGACTCTCTGTCCATTCTGCTAAACTATCAATGTCCTGTTTCAGTCAATTACTATCATCCTGACTGTCTGTCCATTCTGCTAAACTATTCATGTCCTGTTTCAGTCAATTACTATCATCCTGACTGTCTGTCCATTCTGCTAAACTAGCCATGTCCTGTTTCAGTCAATTACTATCATCCTGACTCTCTGTCCATTCTGCTAAACTATCAATGTCCTGTTTCAGTCAATTGCTATCATCCTGACTGTCTGTCCATTCTGCTAAACTATCCATGTCCTGTTTCAGTCAATTACTATCATCCTGACTGTCTGTCCATTCTGCTAAACTATCAATGTCCTGTTTCAGTCAATTACTGTCATCCTGACTCTCTGTCCATTCTGCTAAACTATCCATGTCCTGTTTCAGTCAATTACTATCATCCTGACTCTCTGTCCATTCTGCTAAACTATCAATGTCCTGTTTCAGTCAATTACTATCATCCTGACTGTCTGTCCATTCTGCTAAACTATCCATGTCCTGTTTCAGTCAATTACTATCATCCTGACTGTCTATCCATTCTGCTAAACTATCCATGTCCTGTTTCAGTCAATTACTATCATCCTGACTGTCTGTCCATTCTGCTAAACTATCAATGTCCTGTTTCAGTCAATTACTATCAACCTGACTGTCTATCCATTCTGCTAAACTATCCATGTCCTGTTTCAGTCAATTACTATCATCCTGACTGTCTGTCCATTCTGCTAAACTATCCATGTCCTGTTTCAGTCAATTACTATCATCCTGACTGTCTGTCCATTCTGCTAAACTATCCATGTCCTGTTTCAGTCAATTACTATCATCCTGACTGTCTGTCCATTCTGCTAAACTATCAATGTCCTGTTTCAGTCAATTACTATCATCCTGACTGTCTGTCCATTCTGCTAAACTATCCATGTCCTGTTTCAGTCAATTACTATCATCCTGACTTTCTGTCCATTCTGCTAAACTATCAATGTCCTGTTTCAGTCAATTACTATCATCCTGACTGTCTGTCCATTCTGCTAACCTAACAATGTCCTGCTTCAGCCAATTACTATCATCCTGACTGTCTGTCCATTCTGCTAAACTATCAATGTCCTGTTTCAGTCAATTACTATCATCCTGACTGTCTGTCCATTCTGCTAAACTATCAATGTCCTGCTTCAGTCAATTAATATCATCCTGACTGACTGTCCATTCTGCTAAACTATCAATGTCCTGTTTCAGTCAATTACTATCATCCTGACTGTCTGTCCATTCTGCTAAACTATCCATGTCCTGTTTCAGTCAATTACTATCATCCTGACTGTCTGTCCATTCTGCTAAACTATCAATGTCCTGTTTCAGTCAATTACTATCATCCTGACTGTCTGTCCATTCTGCTAAACTATCAATGTCCTGTTTCAGTCAATTACTATCATCCTGACTGTCTGTCCATTCTGCTAAACTATCAATGTCCTGTTTCAGTCAATTACTATCATCCTGACTGTCTGTCCATTCTGCTAAACTATCCATGTCCTGTTTCAGTCAATTACTATCATCCTGACTTTCTGTCCATTCTGCTAAACTATCAATGTCCTGTTTCAGTCAATTACTATCATCCTGACTGTCTGTCCATTCTGCTAAACTATCAATGTCCTGTTTCAGTCAATTACTATCATCCTGATTGTCTGTCCATTCTGCTAACCTAACAATGTCCTGCTTCAGTCAATTACTATCATCCTGACTGTCTGTCCATTCTGCTAAACTATCAATGTCCTGTTTCAGTCAATTACTATCATCCTGACTGTCTGTCCATTCTGCTAAACTATCAATGTCCTGCTTCAGTCAATTAATATCATCCTGACTGACTGTCCATTCTGCTAAACTATCAATGTCCTGTTTCAGTCAATTACTATCATCCTGACTCTCTGTCCATTCTGCTAAACTATCCATGTCCTGTTTCAGTCAATTACTATCATCCTGACTGTCTGTCCATTCTGCTAAACAACAATGTCCTGTTTCAGTCAATTACTATCATCCTGACTGTCTGTCCATTCTGCTAAACTATCCATGTCCTGTTTCAGTCAATTACTATCATCCTGACTGTCTGTCCATTCTGCTAAACTATCCATGTCCTGTTTCAGTCAATTACTATCATCCTGACTGTCTGTCCATTCTGCTAAACTATCCATGTCCTGTTTCAGTCAATTACTATCATCCTGACTGTCCGTCCATTCTGCTAAACTATCAATTTCCTGTTTCAGTCAGTTACTATCATCCTGACTGTCCGTCCATTCTGCTAATCTATCAATGTCCTGTTTCAGTCAATTACTATCATCCTGACTGTCTGTCCCTTCTGCTAAACTATCAATGTCCTGTTTCAGTCAATTACTATCATCCTGACTGTCCGTCCATTCTGCTAAACTATCAATGTCCTGTTTCAGTCAATTACTATCATCCTGACTCTCTGTCCATTCTGTTAAACTATCAATGTCCTGCTTCAGTCAATTACTATCATCCTGACTGTCTGTCCATTCTGCTAAACTATCCATGTCCTGTTTCAGTCAATTACTATCATCCTGACTGTCGGTCTATCCTGCTAACCTATCCATGTCCTGTTTCAGTCAATTACTATCATCCTGACTCTCTGTCCATTCTGCTAAACTATCAATGTCCTGTTTCAGTCAATTACTATCATCCTGACTCTCTGTCCATTCTGCTAACCTATCAATGTCCTGTTTCAGTCAATTACTATCATCCTGACTGTCTGTCCATTCTGCTAAACTATCAATGTCCTGTTTCAGTCAATTACTATCATCCTGACTGTCTGTCCATTCTGCTAAACTATCCATGTCCTGTTTCAGTCAATTACTATCATCCTGACTCTCTGTCCATTCTGCTAAACTATCAATGTCCTGTTTCAGTCAATTACTATCATCCTGACTGTCTGTCCATTCTGCTAAACTATCCATGTCCTGTTTCAGTCAATTACTATCATCCTGACTGTCTGTCCATTCTGCTAAACTATCCATGTCCTGTTTCAGTCAATTACTATCATCCTGACTCTCTGTCCATTCTGCTAAACTATCAATGTCCTGTTTCAGTCAATTACTATCATCCTGACTGTCTGACCATTCTGCTAAACTATCCTTGTCCTGTTTCAGTCAATTACTATCATCCTGACTGTCTGTCCATTCTGCTAAACTATCCATGTCCTGTTTCAGTCAATTACTATCATCCTGACTGTCTGTCCATTCTACTCAACTATCAATGTCCTGTTTCAGTCAATTACTATCATCCTGACTGTCTGTCCATTCTACTAAACTATCAATGTCCTGTTTCAGACAATTACTATCATCCTGACTGTCTGTCCATTCTGCTAAACTATCAATGTCCTGTTTCAGTCAATTACTATCATCCTGACTCTCTGTCCATTCTGCTAAACTATCAATGTCCTGTTTCAGTCAATTACTATCATCCTGACTGTCTGTCCATTCTGCTAAACTATTCATGTCCTGTTTCAGTCAATTACTATCATCCTGACTGTCTGTCCATTCTGCTAAACTAGCCATGTCCTGTTTCAGTCAATTACTATCATCCTGACTCTCTGTCCATTCTGCTAAACTATCAATGTCCTGTTTCAGTCAATTGCTATCATCCTGACTGTCTGTCCATTCTGCTAAACTATCCATGTCCTGTTTCAGTCAATTACTATCATCCTGACTGTCTGTCCATTCTGCTAAACTATCAATGTCCTGTTTCAGTCAATTACTGTCATCCTGACTCTCTGTCCATTCTGCTAAACTATCCATGTCCTGTTTCAGTCAATTACTATCATCCTGACTCTCTGTCCATTCTGCTAAACTATCAATGTCCTGTTTCAGTCAATTACTATCATCCTGACTGTCTGTCCATTCTGCTAAACTATCCATGTCCTGTTTCAGTCAATTACTATCATCCTGACTGTCTATCCATTCTGCTAAACTATCCATGTCCTGTTTCAGTCAATTACTATCATCCTGACTGTCTGTCCATTCTGCTAAACTATCAATGTCCTGTTTCAGTCAATTACTATCAACCTGACTGTCTATCCATTCTGCTAAACTATCCATGTCCTGTTTCAGTCAATTACTATCATCCTGACTGTCTGTCCATTCTGCTAAACTATCCATGTCCTGTTTCAGTCAATTACTATCATCCTGACTGTCTGTCCATTCTGCTAAACTATCCATGTCCTGTTTCAGTCAATTACTATCATCCTGACTGTCTGTCCATTCTGCTAAACTATCAATGTCCTGTTTCAGTCAATTACTATCATCCTGACTGTCTGTCCATTCTGCTAAACTATCCATGTCCTGTTTCAGTCAATTACTATCATCCTGACTTTCTGTCCATTCTGCTAAACTATCAATGTCCTGTTTCAGTCAATTACTATCATCCTGACTGTCTGTCCATTCTGCTAAACTATCAATGTCCTGTTTCAGTCAATTACTATCATCCTGACTGTCTGTCCATTCTGCTAACCTAACAATGTCCTGCTTCAGCCAATTACTATCATCCTGACTGTCTGTCCATTCTGCTAAACTATCAATGTCCTGTTTCAGTCAATTACTATCATCCTGACTGTCTGTCCATTCTGCTAAACTATCAATGTCCTGCTTCAGTCAATTAATATCATCCTGACTGACTGTCCATTCTGCTAAACTATCAATGTCCTGTTTCAGTCAATTACTATCATCCTGACTGTCTGTCCATTCTGCTAAACTATCCATGTCCTGTTTCAGTCAATTACTATCATCCTGACTGTCTGTCCATTCTGCTAAACTATCAATGTCCTGTTTCAGTCAATTACTATCATCCTGACTGTCTGTCCATTCTGCTAAACTATCAATGTCCTGTTTCAGTCAATTACTATCATCCTGACTGTCTGTCCATTCTGCTAAACTATCAATGTCCTGTTTCAGTCAATTACTATCATCCTGACTGTCTGTCCATTCTGCTAAACTATCCATGTCCTGTTTCAGTCAATTACTATCATCCTGACTTTCTGTCCATTCTGCTAAACTATCAATGTCCTGTTTCAGTCAATTACTATCATCCTGACTGTCTGTCCATTCTGCTAAACTATCAATGTCCTGTTTCAGTCAATTACTATCATCCTGATTGTCTGTCCATTCTGCTAACCTAACAATGTCCTGCTTCAGTCAATTACTATCATCCTGACTGTCTGTCCATTCTGCTAAACTATCAATGTCCTGTTTCAGTCAATTACTATCATCCTGACTGTCTGTCCATTCTGCTAAACTATCAATGTCCTGCTTCAGTCAATTAATATCATCCTGACTGACTGTCCATTCTGCTAAACTATCAATGTCCTGTTTCAGTCAATTACTATCATCCTGACTCTCTGTCCATTCTGCTAAACTATCCATGTCCTGTTTCAGTCAATTACTATCATCCTGACTGTCTGTCCATTCTGCTAAACAACAATGTCCTGTTTCAGTCAATTACTATCATCCTGACTGTCTGTCCATTCTGCTAAACTATCCATGTCCTGTTTCAGTCAATTACTATCATCCTGACTGTCTGTCCATTCTGCTAAACTATCCATGTCCTGTTTCAGTCAATTACTATCATCCTGACTGTCTGTCCATTCTGCTAAACTATCCATGTCCTGTTTCAGTCAATTACTATCATCCTGACTGTCCGTCCATTCTGCTAAACTATCAATTTCCTGTTTCAGTCAGTTACTATCATCCTGACTGTCCGTCCATTCTGCTAATCTATCAATGTCCTGTTTCAGTCAATTACTATCATCCTGACTGTCTGTCCCTTCTGCTAAACTATCAATGTCCTGTTTCAGTCAATTACTATCATCCTGACTGTCCGTCCATTCTGCTAAACTATCAATGTCCTGTTTCAGTCAATTACTATCATCCTGACTCTCTGTCCATTCTGTTAAACTATCAATGTCCTGCTTCAGTCAATTACTATCATCCTGACTGTCTGTCCATTCTGCTAAACTATCCATGTCCTGTTTCAGTCAATTACTATCATCCTGACTGTCGGTCTATCCTGCTAACCTATCCATGTCCTGTTTCAGTCAATTACTATCATCCTGACTCTCTGTCCATTCTGCTAAACTATCAATGTCCTGTTTCAGTCAATTACTATCATCCTGACTCTCTGTCCATTCTGCTAACCTATCAATGTCCTGTTTCAGTCAATTACTATCATCCTGACTGTCTGTCCATTCTGCTAAACTATCAATGTCCTGTTTCAGTCAATTACTATCATCCTGACTGTCTGTCCATTCTGCTAAACTATCCATGTCCTGTTTCAGTCAATTACTATCATCCTGACTCTCTGTCCATTCTGCTAAACTATCAATGTCCTGTTTCAGTCAATTACTATCATCCTGACTGTCTGTCCATTCTGCTAAACTATCCATGTCCTGTTTCAGTCAATTACTATCATCCTGACTGTCTGTCCATTCTGCTAAACTATCCATGTCCTGTTTCAGTCAATTACTATCATCCTGACTCTCTGTCCATTCTGCTAAACTATCAATGTCCTGTTTCAGTCAATTACTATCATCCTGACTGTCTGACCATTCTGCTAAACTATCAATGTCATGTTTCAGTCAATTACTATCATCCTGACTGTCTGTCCATTCTGCTAAACTATCCATGTCCTGTTTCAGTCAATTACTATCATCCTGACTCTCTGTCCATTCTGCTAAACTATCAATGTCCTGTTTCAGTCAATTACTATCATCCTGACTGTCTGTCCATTCTGCTAAACTATCCATGTCCTGTTTCAGTCAATTACTATCATCCTGACTGTCTGTCCATTCTGCTAAACTATCCATGGCCTGTTTCAGTCAATTACTATCATCCTGACTCTCTGTCCATTCTGCTAAACTATCAATGTCCTGTTTCAGTCAATTACTATCATCCTGACTGTCTGTCCATTCTGCTAAACTATCCATGTCCTGTTTCAGTAAATTACTATCATCCTGAATCTCTGTCCATTCTGCTAAACTATCCATGTCCTGTTTCAGTCAATTACTATCATCCTGACTGTCTGTCCATTCTGCTAAACTATCCATGTCCTGTTTCAGTCAATTACTATCATCCTGACTGTCTGTCCATTCTGCTAAACTATCAATGTCCTGTTTCAGTCAATTACTATCATCCTGACTGTCTGACCATTCTGCTAAACTATCAATGTCCTGTTTCAGTCAATTACTATCATCCTGACTGTCTGTCCATTCTGCTAAACTATCAATGTCCTGTTTCAGTCAATTACTACCATTCTGACTGTCTGTCCATTCTGCTAAACTATCAAAGTCGTGTTTCAGTCAATTACTATCATCCTGACTGTCTATCCATTCTGCTAAACTATCAATGTCCTGTTTCAGTCAATTACTATCATCCTGACTGTCTGTCCATTCTTCAAAACTATCCATGTCCTGTTTCAGTCAAATGCTATCATCCTGACTGTCTGTCCATTCTGCTAAACTATCAATGTCCTGTTTCAGTCAATTACTATGATCCTGACTCTCTGTCCATTCTGTTAAACTATCAATGTCCTGTTTCAGTCAATTACTATCATCCTGACTGTCTGTCCATTCTGCTAAACTATCAATGTCCTGTTTCAGTCAATTACTATCATCCTGACTGTCTGTCCATTCTGCTAAACTATCAATGTCCTGTTTCAGTCAATTACTATCATCCTGACTGTCTGTCCATTCTGCTAAACTATCAATGTCCTGTTTCAGTCAATTACTATCATCCTGACTGTCTGTCCATTCTGCTAAACTATCAATGTCCTGTTTCAGTCAATTACTATCATCCTGACTGTCTGTCCATTCTGCTAAACTATCCAGTCCTGTTTCAGTCAATTACTATCATCCCGACTGTCTGTCCATTCTGCTAACCTATCCATGTCCTGTTTCAGTCAATTACTATCATCCTGACTCTCTGTCCATTCTGCTAAACTATCAATGTCCTGTTTCAGTCAATTACTATCATCCTGACTGTCTGTCCATTCTGCTAAACTATCCATGTCCTGTTTCAGTCAATTACTATCATCCTGACTGTCTGTCCATTCTGCTAAACTATCCATGTCCTGTTTCAGTCAATTACTATCATCCTGACTGTCTGTCCATTCTGCTAAACTATCAATGTCCTGTTTCAGTCAATTACTATCATCCTGACTGTCTGTCCATTCTGTTAAACTATCAATGTCCTGTTTCAGTCAATTACTATCATCCTGTCTGTCTGTCCATTCTGCTAAACTATCCATGTCCTGTTTCAGTCAATTACTATCATCCTGACTGTCTGTCCATTCTGCTAAACTATCAATGTCCTGTTTCAGTCAATTACTATCATCCTGACTGTCTGTCCATTCTGCTAAACTATCCATGTCCTGTTTCATTCAATTACTATCATCCTGACTCTCTGTCCATTCTGCTAAACTATCAATGTCCTGTTTCAGTCAATTACTATCATCCTGACTGTCTGTCCATTCTGCTAAACTATCCATGTCCTGTTTCAGTCAATTACTATCATCCCGACTGTCTGTCCATTCTGCTAACCTATCCATGTCCTGTTTCAGTCAATTACTATCATCCTGACTGTCTATCCATTCTGCTAAACTATCAATGTCCTGTTTCAGTCAATTACTATCATCCTGACTGTCTGTCCATTCTGCTAAACTATCCATGTCCTGTTTCAGTCAAATGCTATCATCCTGACTGTCTGTCCATTCTGCTAAACTATCAATGTCCAGTTTCAGTCAATTACTATGATCCTGACTCTCTGTCCATTCTGTTAAACTATCAATGTCCTGTTTCAGTCAATTACTATCATCCTGACTGTCTGTCCATTCTGCTAAACTATCAATGTCCTGTTTCAGTCAATTACTATCATCCTGACTGTCTGTCCATTCTGCTAAACTATCAATGTCCTGTTTCAGTCAATTACTATCATCCTGACTGTCTGTCCATTCTGCTAAACTATCCATGTCCTGTTTCAGTCAATTACTATCATCCTGACTGTCTGTCCATTCTGCTAAACTATCAATGTCCTGTTTCAGTCAATTACTATCATCCTGACTGTCTGTCCATTCTGCTAAACTATCCAGTCCTGTTTCAGTCAATTACTATCATCCCGACTGTCTGTCCATTCTGCTAACCTATCCATGTCCTGTTTCAGTCAATTACTATCATCCTGACTCTCTGTCCATGCTGCTAAACTATCAATGTCCTGTTTCAGTCAATTACTATCATCCTGACTGTCTGTCCATTCTGCTAAACTATCCATGTCCTGTTTCAGTCAATTACTATCATCCTGACTGTCTGTCCATTCTGCTAAACTATCAATGTCCTGTTTCAGTCAATTACTATCATCCTGACTGTCTGTCCATTCTGCTAAACTATCAATGTCCTGTTTCAGTCAATTACTATCATCCTGACTGTCTGTCCATTCTGTTAAACTATCAATGTCCTGTTTCAGTCAATTACTATCATCCTGACTGTCTGTCCATTCTGCTAAACTATCAATGTCCTGTTTCAGTCAATTACTATCATCCTGAGTGTCTGTCCATTCTGCTAAACTATCAATGTCCTGTTTCAGTCAATTACTATCATCCTGACTGTCTGTCCATTCTGCTAAACTATCCATGTCCTGTTTCAGTCAATTACTATCATCCTGACTCTCTGTCCATTCTGCTAAACTATCAATGTCCTGTTTCAGTCAATTACTATCATCCTGACTGTCTGTCCATTCTGCTAAACTATCCATGTCCTGTTTCAGTCAATTACTATCATCCCGACTGTCTGTCCATTCTGCTAACCTATCCATGTCCTGTTTCAGTCAATTACTATCATCCTGACTCTCTGTCCATGCTGCTAAACTATCAATGTCCTGTTTCAGTCAATTACTATCATCCTGACTGTCTGTCCATTCTGCTAAACTATCCATGTCCTGTTTCAGTCAATTACTATCATCCTGACTGTCTGTCCATTCTGCTAAACTATCCATGTCCTGTTTCAGTCAATTACTATCATCCTGACTGTCTGTCCATTCTGCTAAACTATCAATGTCCTGTTTCAGTCAATTACTATCATCCTGACTGTCTGTCCATTCTGCTAAACTATCAATGTCCTGTTTCAGTCAATTACTATCATCCTGACTGTCTGTCCATTCTGCTAAACTATCAATGTCCTGTTTCAGTCAATTACTATCATCCTGACTCTCTGTCCATTCTGCTAAACTATCCATGTCCTGTTTCAGTCAATTACTATCATCCTGACTCTCTGTCCATTCTGCTAAACTATCAATGACCTGTTTCAGTCAATTACTATCATCCTGACTGTCTGTCCATTCTGCTAAACTATCCATGTCCTGTTTCAGTCAATTACTATCATCCTGACTGTCTGTCCATTCTGCTAAACTATCAATCTCCTGTTTCAGTCAATTACTATCATCCTGACTGTCTGTCCAATCTGCTAAACTATCCATGTCCTGTTTCAGTCAATTACTATCATCCTGACTGTCTGTCCATTCTGCTAAACTATCCATGTCCTGTTTCAGTCAATTACTATCATCCTGACTGTCTGTCCATTCTGCTAAACTATCCATGTCCTGTTTCAGTCAATTACTATCATCCTGACTGTCTGTCCATTCTGCTAAACTATCAATGTCCTGTTTCAGTCAATTACTATCATCCTGACTGTCTGTCCATTCTGCTAAACTATCAATGTCCTGTTTCAGTCAATTACTATCATCCTGACTGTCTGTCCATTCTGCTAAACTATCAATGTCCTGTTTCAGTCAATTACTATCATCCTGACTCTCTGTCCATTCTGCTAAACTATCCATGTCCTGTTTCAGTCAATTACTATCATCCTGACTCTCTGTCCATTCTGCTAAACTATCAATGACCTGTTTCAGTCAATTACTATCATCCTGACTGTCTGTCCATTCTGCTAAACTATCCATGTCCTGTTTCAGTCAATTACTATCATCCTGACTGTCTGTCCATTCTGCTAAACTATCAATGTCCTGTTTCAGTCAATTACTATCATCCTGACTGTCTGTCCAATCTGCTAAACTATCCATGTCCTGTTTCAGTCAATTACTATCATCCTGACTCTCTGTCCATTCTGCTAAACTATCAATGTCCTGTTTCAGTCAATTGCTATCATCCTGACTGTCTGTCCATTCTGCTAAACTATCCATGTCCTGTTTCAGTCAATTACTATCATCCTGACTGTCTGTCCATTCTGCTAAACTATCAATGTCCTGTTTCAGTCAATTACTGTCATCCTGACTCTCTGTCCATTCTGCTAAACTATCCATGTCCTGTTTCAGTCAATTACTATCATCCTGACTCTCTGTCCATTCTGCTAAACTATCAATGTCCTGTTTCAGTCAATTACTATCATCCTGACTGTCTGTCCATTCTGCTAAACTATCAATGTCCTGTTTCAGTCAATTACTATCATCCTGACTGTCGATCCATTCTGCTAAACTATCCATGTCCTGTTTCAGTCAATTACTATCATCCTGACTCTCTGTCCATTCTGCTAAACTATCAATGTCCTGTTTCAGTCAATTACTATCATCCTGACTGTCTATCCATTCTGCTAAACTATCCATGTCCTGTTTCAGTCAATTACTATCATCCTGACTGTCTGTCCATTCTGCTAAACTATCCATGTCCTGTTTCAGTCAATTACTATCATCCTGACTGTCTGTCCATTCTGCTAAACTATCCATGTCCTGTTTCAGTCAATTACTATCATCCTGACTGTCTGTCCATTCTGCTAAACTATCAATGTCCTGTTTCAGTCAATTACTATCATCCTGACTGTCTGTCCATTCTGCTAAACTATCCATGTCCTGTTTCAGTCAATTACTATCATCCTGACTGTCTGTCCATTCTGCTAAACTATCCATGTCCTGTTTCAGTCAATTACTATCACCCTGACTGTCCGTCCATTCTGCTAAACTATCCATTTCCTGTTTCAGTCAATTACTATCATCCTGACTGTCCGTCCATTCTGCTAATCTATCAATGTCCTGTTTCAGTCAATTACTATCATCCTGACTGTCTGTCCCTTCTGCTAAACTATCAATGTCCTGTTTCAGTCAATTACTATCATCCTGACTGTCCGTCCATTCTGCTAAACTATCAATGTCCTGTTTCAGTCAATTACTATCATCCTGACTCTCTGTCCATTCTGCTAAACTATCAATGTCCTGCTTCAGTCAATTACTATCATCCTGACTGTCTGTCCATTCTGCTAAACTATCCATGTCCTGTTTCAGTCAATTACTATCATCCTGACTGTCGGTCTATCCTGCTAACCTATCCATGTCCTGTTTCAGTCAATTACTAGCATCCTGACTCTCTGTCCATTCTGCTAAACTATCAATGTCCTGTTTCAGTCAATTACTATCATCCTGACTCTCTGTCCATTCTGCTAACCTATCAATGTCCTGTTTCAGTCAATTACTATCATCCTGACTGTCTGTCCATTCTGCTCAACTATCCATGTCCAATTTCAGTCAATTACTATCATCCTGACTGTCTGTCCATTCTGCTAAACTATCCATGTCCTGTTTCAGTCAATTACTATCATCCTGACTCTCTGTCCATTCTGCTAAACTATCAATGTCCTGTTTCAGTCAATTACTATCATCCTGACTGTCTGTCCATTCTGCTAAACTATCCATGTCCTGTTTCAGTAAATTACTATCACCCTGACTGTCTGTCCATTCTGCTAGACTATCCATGTCCTGTTTCAGACAATTACTATCATCCTGACTCTCTGTCCATTCTGCTAAACTATCCATGTCCTGTTTCAGTCAATTACTATCATCCTGACTGTCTGTCCATTCTGCTAAACTATCCATGTCCTGTTTCAGTCAATTACTATCATCCTGACTCTCTGTCCATTCTGCTAAACTATCAATGTCCTGTTTCAGTCAATTACTATCATCCTGACTGTCTGTCCATTCTGCAAAACTATCCATGTCCTGTTTCAGTCAAATGCTATCATCCTGACTGTCTGTCCATTCTGCTAAACTATCCATGTCCTGTTTCAGTCAATTACTATCATCCTGACTCTCTGTCCATTCTGTTAAACTATCAATGTCCTGTTTCAGTCAATTACTATCATCCTGACTGTCTGTCCATTCTGCTAAACTATCCATGTCCTGTTTCAGTCAATTACTATCATCCTGACTGTCTGTCCATTCTGCTAAACTATCCATGTCCTGTTTCAGTCAATTACTATGATCCTGACTCTCTGTCCATTCTGTTAAACTATCAATGTCCTGTTTCAGTCAATTACTATCATCCTGACTGTCTGTCCATTCTGCTAAACTATCCATGTCCTGTTTCAGTCAATTACTATCATCCTGACTGTCTGTCCATTCTGCTAAACTATCAATGTCCTGTTTCAGTCAATTACTATCATCCTGACTGTCTGTCCATTCTGCTAAACTATCAATGTCCTGTTTCAGTCAATTACTATCATCCTGACTGTCTGTCCATTCTGCTAAACTATCAATGTCCTGTTTCAGTCAATTACTATCATCCTGACTCTCTGTCCATTCTGCTAAACTATCCATGTCCTGTTTCAGTCAATTACTATCATCCTGACTCTCTGTCCATTCTGCTAAACTATCAATGACCTGTTTCAGTCAATTACTATCATCCTGACTGTCTGTCCATTCTGCTAAACTATCCATGTCCTGTTTCAGTCAATTACTATCATCCTGACTGTCTGTCCATTCTGCTAAACTATCAATGTCCTGTTTCAGTCAATTACTATCATCCTGACTGTCTGTCCAATCTGCTAAACTATCCATGTCCTGTTTCAGTCAATTACTATCATCCTGACTGTCTGTCCATTCTGCTAAACTATCCATGTCCTGTTTCAGTCAATTACTATCATCCTGACTGTCTGTCCATTCTGCTAAACTATCCATGTCCTGTTTCAGTCAATTACTATCATCCTGACTGTCTGTCCATTCTGCTAAACTATCAATGTCCTGTTTCAGTCAATTACTATCATCCTGACTGTCTGTCCATTCTGCTAAACTATCAATGTCCTGTTTCAGTCAATTACTATCATCCTGACTGTCTGTCCATTCTGCTAAACTATCAATGTCCTGTTTCAGTCAATTACTATCATCCTGACTCTCTGTCCATTCTGCTAAACTATCCATGTCCTGTTTCAGTCAATTACTATCATCCTGACTCTCTGTCCATTCTGCTAAACTATCAATGACCTGTTTCAGTCAATTACTATCATCCTGACTGTCTGTCCATTCTGCTAAACTATCCATGTCCTGGTTCAGTCAATTACTATCATCCTGACTCTCTGTCCATTCTGCTAAACTATCAATGTCCTGTTTCAGTCAATTGCTATCATCCTGACTGTCTGTCCATTCTGCTAAACTATCCATGTCCTGTTTCAGTCAATTACTATCATCCTGACTGTCTGTCCATTCTGCTAAACTATCCATGTCCTGTTTCAGTCAATTACTATCATCCTGACTGTCTGTCCATTCTGCTAAACTATCCATGTCCTGTTTCAGTCAATTACTATCATCCTGACTGTCTGTCCATTCTGCTAAACTATCAATGTCCTGTTTCAGTCAATTACTATCATCCTGACTGTCTGTCCATTCTGCTAAACTATCAATGTCCTGTTTCAGTCAATTACTATCATCCTGACTGTCTGTCCATTCTGCTAAACTATCAATGTCCTGTTTCAGTCAATTACTATCATCCTGACTCTCTGTCCATTCTGCTAAACTATCCATGTCCTGTTTCAGTCAATTACTATCATCCTGACTCTCTGTCCATTCTGCTAAACTATCAATGACCTGTTTCAGTCAATTACTATCATCCTGACTGTCTGTCCATTCTGCTAAACTATCCATGTCCTGTTTCAGTCAATTACTATCATCCTGACTCTCTGTCCATTCTGCTAAACTATCAATGTCCTGTTTCAGTCAATTGCTATCATCCTGACTGTCTGTCCATTCTGCTAAACTATCCATGTCCTGTTTCAGTCAATTACTATCATCCTGACTGTCTGTCCATTCTGCTAAACTATCAATGTCCTGTTTCAGTCAATTACTGTCATCCTGACTCTCTGTCCATTCTGCTAAACTATCCATGTCCTGTTTCAGTCAATTACTATCATCCTGACTCTCTGTCCATTCTGCTAAACTATCAATGTCCTGTTTCAGTCAATTACTATCATCCTGACTGTCTGTCCATTCTGCTAAACTATCAATGTCCTGTTTCAGTCAATTACTATCATCCTGACTGTCGATCCATTCTGCTAAACTATCCATGTCCTGTTTCAGTCAATTACTATCATCCTGACTCTCTGTCCATTCTGCTAAACTATCAATGTCCTGTTTCAGTCAATTACTATCATCCTGACTGTCTATCCATTCTGCTAAACTATCCATGTCCTGTTTCAGTCAATTACTATCATCCTGACTGTCTGTCCATTCTGCTAAACTATCCATGTCCTGTTTCAGTCAATTACTATCATCCTGACTGTCTGTCCATTCTGCTAAACTATCCATGTCCTGTTTCAGTCAATTACTATCATCCTGACTGTCTGTCCATTCTGCTAAACTATCAATGTCCTGTTTCAGTCAATTACTATCATCCTGACTGTCTGTCCATTCTGCTAAACTATCAATGTCCTGTTTCAGTCAATTACTATCATCCTGACTGTCTGTCCGTTCTGCTAAACTATCAATGTCCTGTTTCAGTCAATTACTATCATCCTGACTGTCTGTCCATTCTGCTAAACTATCCATGTCCTGTTTCAGTCAATTACTATCATCCTGACTTTCTGTCCATTCTGCTAAACTATCAATGTCCTGTTTCAGTCAATTCCTATCATCCTGACTGTCTGTCCATTCTGCTAAACTATCAATGTCCTGTTTCAGTCAATTACTATCATCCTGACTGTCTGTCCATTCTGCTAACCTAACAATGTCCTGCTTCAGTCAATTACTATCATCCTGACTGTCTGTCCATTCTGCTAAACTATCAATGTCCTGTTTCAGTCAATTACTATCATCCTGACTGTCTGTCCATTCTACTAAACTATCAATGTCCTGCTTCAGTCAATTAATATCATCCTGACTGACTGTCCATTCTGCTAAACTATCAATGTCCTGTTTCAGTCAATTGCTATCATCCTGACTCTCTGTCCATTCTGCTAAACTATCCATGTCCTGTTTCAGTCAATTACTATCATCCTGACTGTCTGTCCATTCTGCTAAGCTATCAATGTCCTGTTTCAGTCAATTACTATCATCCTGACTGTCTGTCCATTCTGCTAAACTATCCATGTCCTGTTTCAGTCAATTACTATCATCCTGACTGTCTGTCCATTCTGCTAAACTATCCATGTCCTGTTTCAGTCAATTACTATCACCCTGACTGTCCGTCCATTCTGCTAAACTATCAATTTCCTGTTTCAGTCAATTACTATCATCCTGACTGTCCGTCCATTCTGCTAATCTATCAATGTCCTGTTTCAGTCAATTACTATCATCCTGACTGTCTGTCCCTTCTGCTAAACTATCAATGTCCTGTTTCAGTCAATTACTATCATCCTGACTGTCCGTCCATTCTGCTAAACTATCAATGTCCTGTTTCAGTCAATTACTATCATCCTGACTCTCTGTCCATTCTGCTAAACTATCAATGTCCTGCTTCAGTCAATTACTATCATCCTGACTGTCTGTCCATTCTGCTAAACTATCCATGTCCTGTTTCAGTCAATTACTATCATCCTGACTGTCGGTCTATCCTGCTAACCTATCCATGTCCTGTTTCAGTCAATTACTAGCATCCTGAATCTCTGTCCATTCTGCTAAACTATCAATGTCCTGTTTCAGTCAATTACTATCATCCTGACTCTCTGTCCATTCTGCTAACCTATCAATGTCCTGTTTCAGTCAATTACTATCATCCTGACTGTCTGTCCATTCTGCTCAACTATCCATGTCCAATTTCAGTCAATTACTATCATCCTGACTGTCTGTCCATTCTGCTAAACTATCCATGTCCTGTTTCAGTCAATTACTATCATCCTGACTCTCTGTCCATTCTGCTAAACTATCAATGTCCTGTTTCAGTCAATTACTATCATCCTGACTGTCTGTCCATTCTGCTAAACTATCCATGTCCTGTTTCAGTAAATTACTATCACCCTGACTGTCTGTCCATTCTGCTAGACTATCCATGTCCTGTTTCAGACAATTACTATCATCCTGACTCTCTGTCCATTCTGCTAAACTATCCATGTCCTGTTTCAGTCAATTACTATCATCCTGACTGTCTGTCCATTCTGCTAAACTATCCATGTCCTGTTTCAGTCAATTACTATCATCCTGACTCTCTGTCCATTCTGCTAAACTATCAATGTCCTGTTTCAGTCAATTACTATCATCCTGACTGTCTGTCCATTCTGCAAAACTATCCATGTCCTGTTTCAGTCAATTGCTATCATCCTGACTGTCTGTCCATTCTGCTAAACTATCCATGTCCTGTTTCAGTCAATTACTATGATCCTGACTCTCTGTCCATTCTGTTAAACTATCAATGTCCTGTTTCAGTCAATTACTATCATCCTGACTGTCTGTCCATTCTGCTAAACTATCCATGTCCTGTTTCAGTCAATTACTATCATCCTGACTCTCTGTCCATCCTGCTAAACTATCAATGTCCTGTTTCAGTCAATTACAATCATCCTGACTGTCTGTCCATTCTGCTAAACTATCCATGTCCTGTTTCAGTCAATTACTATCATCCTGACTCTCTGTCCATTCTGCTAAACTATCAATGTCCTGTTTCAGTCAATTACTATCATCCTGACTGTCTGTCCATTCTGCTAAACTATCCATGTCCTGTTTCAGTCAATTACTATCATCCTGACTCTCTGTCCATTCTGCTAAACTATCAATGTCCTGTTTCAGTCAATTACTATCATCCTGACTGTCTATCCATTCTGCTAAACTATCAATGTCCTGTTTCAGTCAATTACTATCATCCTGACTTTCTGTCCATTCTGCTAACCTATCCATGTCCTGTTTCAGTCAATTACTATCATCCTGGCTGTCTGTCCATTCTGCTAAACTATCAATGTCCTGTTTCAGTCAATTACTATCATCCTGACTGTCCATCCATTCTGCTAAACTATCCATGTCCTGTTTCAGTCAATTACTATCATCCTGACTGTCTGTCCATTCTGCTAAACTATCAATGTCCTGTTTCAGTCAATTACTATCATCCTGACTGTCCATCCATTCTGCTAAACTATCCATGTCCTGTTTCAGTCAATTACTATCATCCTGACTGTCTGTCCATTCTGCTAAACTATCCATGTCCTGTTTCAGTCATTTACTATCATCCTGACTCTCTGTCCATTCTGCTAAACTATCCATGTCCTGTTTCAGTCAATTACTATCATCCTGACTGTCTGTCCATTCTGCTAAACTATCCATGTCCTGTTTCAGTCAATTACTATCATCCTGACTCTCTGTCCATTCTGCTAAACTATCAATGTCCTGTTTCAGTCAATTACTAACATCCTGACTGTCTGTCCATTCTGCTAAACTATCAAAGTCCTGTTTCAGTCTATTACTATCATCCTGACTGTCTGTCCATTCTGCTAAACTATCAATGTCCTGTTTCAGTCAATTACTATCATCCTGACTGTCAGTCCATTCTGCTAAACTATCAATGTCCTGTTTCAGTCAATTACTATCATCCTGACTGTCTGTCCATTCTGCTAAACTATAAAAGTCCTGTTTCAGTCAATTACTATCATCCTGACTGTCTGTCCATTCTGCTAAACTATCAATGTCCTGTTTCAGTCAATTACTATCATCCTGACTGTCTGTCCATTCTGCTAAACTATCAAAGTCCTGTTTCATTCAATTACTATCATCCTGACTGTCTGTCCATTCTGCTAAACTATCAATGTCCTGTTTCAGTCAATTACTATCATCCTGACTGTCTATCCATTCTGCTAAACTATCAATGTCCTGTTTCAGTCAATTACTATTATCCTGACTGTCTGTCCATTCAGCTAAACTATCAATGTCCTGTTTCAGTCAATTACTATCAACCTGACTGTCTGTCCATTCTGCTAAACTATCCATGTCCTGTTTCAGTCAATTACTATCATCCTGACTGTCTGTCCATTCTGCTAAACTATCAATGTCCTGTTTCAGTCAATTACTATCATCCTGACTGTCTGTCCACTCTGCTTAACTATCAAAGTCCTGTTTCAGTCAATTACTATCATCCTGACTGTCTGTCCATTCTGCTAAACTATCAATGTCCTGTTTCAGTCAATTACTATCATCCTGACTGTCTGTCCATTCTGCTAAACTATCAATGTCCTGTTTCAGTCAATTACTATCATCCTGACTGTCTGTCCATTCTGCTAAACTATCAAAGTCGTGTTTCAGTCAATTACTATCATCCTGTCTATCCATTCTGCTAAACTATCAATGTCCTGTTTCAGTCAATTACTATCATCCTGACTGTCTGTCCATTCTGCTAAACTATCAAAGTCCTGTTTCAGTCAATAACTGTCATCCTGACTGTCTGTCCATTCTGCCAAACTATCAATGTCCTGTTTCAGTCAATTACTATCATCCTGACTGTCTGTCCATTCTGCTAACCTATCAAGGTCCTGTTTCAGTCAATTACTATCATCCTGACTGTCTGTCCATTCTGCTAAACTATCCAGGTCCTGTTTCAGTCAATTACTATCATCCTGACTGTCTATCCATTCTGCTAAACTATCAATGTCCTGTTTCAGTCAATTACTATCATCCTGAATCTCTGTCCATTCCGCTAAACTATCATTGTCCTGTTTCAGCCAATTACTATCATGCTGACTCTCTGTCCATTCTGCTAAACTATCAATGTCCTGTTACAGTCAATTTCTATCATCCTGACTCTCTGTCCATTCTGCTAAACTATCCATGTCCTGTTTCAGTCAATTACTATCATCCTGACTGTCTGTCCATTCTGCTAAACTATCCATGTCCTGTTTCAGTCAATTACTATCATCCTGACTGTCTGTCCATTCTGCGAAACTATCCATGTCCTGTTTCAGTCAATTACTATCATCCTGACTGTCTGTCCATTCTGCTAAACTATCAATGTCCTGTTTCTGTCAATTACTATCATCCTGACTGTCTGTCCATTCTGCTAAACTATCAAAGTCCTGTTTCAGTCAATTACTATCATCCTGACTGTCTATCCATTCTGCTAAACTATCAATGTCCTGTTTCAGTCAATTACTATCATCCTGACTGTCTGTCCATTCTGCTAAACTATCAAAGTCCTGTTTCAGTCAATTACTATCATCCTGACTGTCTGTCCATTCTGCAAAACTATCAATGTCCTGTTTCAGTCAATTACTACCATCCTGACTGTCTGTCCATTCTGCTAACCTATCAATGTCCTGTTTCAGTCAATTACTATCATCCTGACTGTCTGTCCATTCTGCTAAACTGTCCTGGTTCTGTTTCAGTCAATTACTATCACCCTGTCTGTCTATCCATTCTGCTAAACTATCAATGTCCTGTTTCAGTCAATTACTATCATCCTGACTCTCTGTCCATTCTGCTAACCTATCAAGGTCCTGTTTCAGTCAATTACTATCATCCTGACTGTCTGTCCATTCTGCTAAACTATCCAGGTCCTGTTTCAGTCAATTACTATCATCCTGACTGTCTATCCATTCTGCTAAACTATCAATGTCCTGTTTCAGTCAATTACTATCATCCTGAATCTCTGTCCATTCTGCTAAACTATCCATGTCCTGTTTCAGTCAATTACTATCATCCTGACTGTCTGTCCATTCTGCTAAACTATCCATGTCCTGTTTCAGTCAATTACTATCATCCTGACTGTCTGTCCATTCTGCTAAACTATCCATGTCCTGTTTCAGTCAATTACTATCATCCTGAATGTCTGTCCATTCTGCTAAACTATCAATGTCCTGTTTCAGTCAATTACTATCATCCTGACTGTCTGTCCATTCTGCTAAACTATCAATGTCCTGTTTCTGTCAATTACTATCATCCTGACTGTCTGTCCATTCTGCTAAACTATCAAAGTCCTGTTTCAGTCAATTACTATCATCCTGACTGTCTATCCATTCGGCTAAACTATCAATGTCCTGTTTCAGTCAATTACTATCATCCTGACTGTCTGTCCATTCTGCTAAACTATCAAAGTCCTGTTTCAGTCAATTACTATCATCCTGACTGTCTGTCCATTCTGCTAAACTATCAATGTCCTGTTTCAGTCAATTACTACCATCATGACTGTCTGTCCATTCTGCTAACCTATCAATGTCCTGTTTCAGTCAATTACTATCATCCTGACTGTCTGTCCATTCTGCTAAACTGTCCAGGTTCTGTTTCAGTCAATTACTATCACCCTGACTGTCTATCCATTCTGCTAAACTATCAATGTCCTGTTTCAGTCAATTACTATCATCCTGAATCTCTGTCCATTCTGCTAAACTATCAATGTCCTGTTTCAGTCAATTACTATCATGCTGACTCTCTGTCCATTCTGCTAAACTATCAATGTCCTGTTTCAGTCAATTACTATCATCCTGACTCTCTGTCCATTCTGCTAAACTATCCATGTCCTGTTTCAGTCAATTACTATCATCCTGACTGTCTATCCATTCTGCTAAACTATCAATGTCCTGTTTCAGTCAATTACTATCATCCTGACTGTCTATCCATTCTGCTAAACTATCAATGTCCTGTTTCAGTCAATTACTATCATCCTGACTGTCTGTCCATTCTGCTAATCTATCAATGTCCTGTTTCAGTCAATTACTATCATCCTGAATGTCTGTCTATTCTGCTAAACTATCCATGTCCTGTTTCAGTCAATTACTATCATCCTGACTGTCTGTCCATTCTGCTAAACTATCAATTTCCTGTTTCAGTCAATTACTATCATCCTGACTGTCCGTCCATTCTGCTAATCTATCCATGTCCTGTTTCAGACAATTACTATCATCCTGACTCTCTGTCCATTCTGCTAAACTATCCATGTCCTGTTTCAGTCAATTACTATCATCCTGACTGTCTGTCCATTCTGCTAAACTATCCATGTCCTGTTTCAGTCAATTACTATCATCCTGACTCTCTGTCCATTCTGCTAAACTATCAATGTCCTGTTTCAGTCAATTACTATCATCCTGACTGTCTGTCCATTCTGCAAAACTATCCATGTCCTGTTTCAGTCAATTGCTATCATCCTGACTGTCTGTCCATTCTGCTAAACTATCCATGTCCTGTTTCAGTCAATTACTATGATCCTGACTCTCTGTCCATTCTGTTAAACTATCAATGTCCTGTTTCAGTCAATTACTATCATCCTGACTGTCTGTCCATTCTGCTAAACTATCCATGTCCTGTTTCAGTCAATTACTATCATCCTGACTCTCTGTCCATCCTGCTAAACTATCAATGTCCTGTTTCAGTCAATTACAATCATCCTGACTGTCTGTCCATTCTGCTAAACTATCCATGTCCTGTTTCAGTCAATTACTATCATCCTGACTCTCTGTCCATTCTGCTAAACTATCAATGTCCTGTTTCAGTCAATTACTATCATCCTGACTGTCTGTCCATTCTGCTAAACTATCCATGTCCTGTTTCAGTCAATTACTATCATCCTGACTCTCTGTCCATTCTGCTAAACTATCAATGTCCTGTTTCAGTCAATTACTATCATCCTGACTGTCTATCCATTCTGCTAAACTATCAATGTCCTGTTTCAGTCAATTACTATCATCCTGACTTTCTGTCCATTCTGCTAAACTATCCATGTCCTGTTTCAGTCAATTACTATCATCCTGGCTGTCTGTCCATTCTGCTAAACTATCAATGTCCTGTTTCAGTCAATTACTATCATCCTGACTGTCCATCCATTCTGCTAAACTATCCATGTCCTGTTTCAGTCAATTACTATCATCCTGACTGTCTGTCCATTCTGCTAAACTATCAATGTCCTGTTTCAGTCAATTACTATCATCCTGACTGTCCATCCATTCTGCTAAACTATCCATGTCCTGTTTCAGTCAATTACTATCATCCTGACTGTCTGTCCATTCTGCTAAACTATCCATGTCCTGTTTCAGTCATTTACTATCATCCTGACTCTCTGTCCATTCTGCTAAACTATCCATGTCCTGTTTCAGTCAATTACTATCATCCTGACTGTCTGTCCATTCTGCTAAACTATCCATGTCCTGTTTCAGTCAATTACTATCATCCTGACTCTCTGTCCATTCTGCTAAACTATCAATGTCCTGTTTCAGTCAATTACTATCATCCTGACTGTCTGTCCATTCTGCTAAACTATCAAAGTCCTGTTTCAGTCTATTACTATCATCCTGACTGTCTGTCCATTCTGCTAAACTATCAATGTCCTGTTTCAGTCAATTACTATCATCCTGACTGTCAGTCCATTCTGCTAAACTATCAATGTCCTGTTTCAGTCAATTACTATCATCCTGACTGTCTGTCCATTCTGCTAAACTATAAAAGTCCTGTTTCAGTCAATTACTATCATCCTGACTGTCTGTCCATTCTGCTAAACTATCAATGTCCTGTTTCAGTCAATTACTATCATCCTGACTGTCTGTCCATTCTGCTAAACTATCAAAGTCCTGTTTCATTCAATTACTATCATCCTGACTGTCTGTCCATTCTGCTAAACTATCAATGTCCTGTTTCAGTCAATTACTATCATCCTGACTGTCTCTCCATTCTGCTGAACTATCAATGTCCTGTTTCAGTCAATTACTATTATCCTGACTGTCTGTCCATTCAGCTAAACTATCAATGTCCTGTTTCAGTCAATTACTATCAACCTGACTGTCTGTCCATTCTGCTAAACTATCCATGTCCTGTTTCAGTCAATTACTATCATCCTGACTGTCTGTCCATTCTGCTAAACTATCAATGTCCTGTTTCAGTCAATTACTATCATCCTGACTGTCTGTCCACTCTGCTTAACTATCAAAGTCCTTTTTCAGTCAATTACTATCATCCTGACTGTCTGTCCATTCTGCTAAACTATCAATGTCCTGTTTCAGTCAATTACTATCATCCTGACTGTCTGTCCATTCTGCTAAACTATCAATGTCCTGTTTCAGTCAATTACTATCATCCTGACTGTCTGTCCATTCTGCTAAACTATCAAAGTCGTGTTTCAGTCAATTACTATCATCCTGTCTATCCATTCTGCTAAACTATCAATGTCCTGTTTCAGTCAATTACTATCATCCTGACTGTCTGTCCATTCCGCTAAACTATCAAAGTCCTGTTTCAGTCAATTACTGTCATCCTGACTGTCTGTCCATTCTGCCAAACTATCAATGTCCTGTTTCAGTCAATTACTACCATCCTGACTGTCTGTCCATTCTGCTAACCTATCAAGGTCCTGTTTCTGTCAATTACTATCATCCTGACTGTCTGTCCATTCTGCTAAACTATCCAGGTCCTGTTTCAGTCAATTACTATCATCCTGACTGTCTATCCATTCTGCTAAACTATCAATGTCCTGTTTCAGTCAATTACTATCATCCTGAATCTCTGTCCATTCTGCTAAACTATCCATGTCCTGTTTCAGTCAATTACTATCATCCTGGCTGTATGTCCATTCTGCTAAACTATCAATGTCCTGTTTCAGTCAATTACTATCATCCTGACTGTCCATCCATTCTGCTAAACTATCCATGTCCTGTTTCAGTCAATTACTATCATCCTGACTGTCTGTCCATTCTGCTAAACTATCAATGTCCTGTTTCAGTCAATTACTATCATCCTGACTGTCCATCCATTCTGCTAAACTATCAAAGTCCTGTTTCAGTCAATTACTATCATCCTGACTGTCTGTCCATTCTGCTAAACTATCCATGTCCTGTTTCAGTCATTTACTATCATCCTGACTCTCTGTCCATTCTGCTGAACTATCAATGTCCTGTTTCAGTCAATTACTATTATCCTGACTGTCTGTCCATTCAGCTAAACTATCAATGTCCTGTTTCAGTCAATTACTATCAACCTGACTGTCTGTCCATTCTGCTAAACTATCCATGTCCTGTTTCAGTCAATTACTATCATCCTGACTGTCTCTCCATTCTGCTGAACTATCAATGTCCTGTTTCAGTCAATTACTATTATCCTGACTGTCTGTCCATTCAGCTAAACTATCAATGTCCTGTTTCAGTCAATTACTATCAACCTGACTGTCTGTCCATTCTGCTAAACTATCCATGTCCTGTTTCAGTCAATTACTATCATCCTGACTGTCTGTCCATTCTGCTAAACTATCAATGTCCTGTTTCAGTCAATTACTATCATCCTGACTGTCTGTCCACTCTGCTTAACTATCAAAGTCCTGTTTCAGTCAATTACTATCATCCTGACTGTCTGTCCATTCTGCTAAACTATCAATGTCCTGTTTCAGTCAATTACTATCATCCTGACTGTCTGTCCATTCTGCTAAACTATCAATGTCCTGTTTCAGTCAATTACTATCATCCTGACTGTCTGTCCATTCTGCTAAACTATCAAAGTCGTGTTTCAGTCAATTACTATCATCCTGTCTATCCATTCTGCTAAACTATCAATGTCCTGTTTCAGTCAATTACTATCATCCTGACTGTCTGTCCATTCCGCTAAACTATCAAAGTCCTGTTTCAGTCAATTACTGTCATCCTGACTGTCTGTCCATTCTGCCAAACTATCAATGTCCTGTTTCAGTCAATTACTACCATCCTGACTGTCTGTCCATTCTGCTAACCTATCAAGGTCCTGTTTCAGTCAATTACTATCATCCTGACTGTCTGTCCATTCTGCTAAACTATCCAGGTCCTGTTTCAGTCAATTACTATCATCCTGACTGTCTATCCATTCTGCTAAACTATCAATGTCCTGTTTCAGTCAATTACTATCATCCTGAATCTCTGTCCATTCCGCTAAACTATCATTGTCCTGTTTCAGCCAATTACTATCATGCTGACTCTCTGTCCATTCTGCTAAACTATCAATGTCCTGTTACAGTCAATTACTATCATCCTGACTCTCTGTCCATTCTGCTAAACTATCCATGTCCTGTTTCAGTCAATTACTATCATCCTGACTGTCTGTCCATTCTGCTAAACTATCCATGTCCTGTTTCAGTCAATTACTATCATCCTGACTGTCTGTCCATTCTGCGAAACTATCCATGTCCTGTTTCAGTCAATTACTATCATCCTGACTGTCTGTCCATTCTGCTAAACTATCCAGGTCCTGTTTCAGTCAATTACTATCATCCTGACTGTCTATCCATTCTGCTAAACTATCAATGTCCTGTTTCAGTCAATTACTATCATCCTGAATCTCTGTCCATTCCGCTAAACTATCATTGTCCTGTTTCAGCCAATTACTATCATGCTGACTCTCTGTCCATTCTGCTAAACTATCAATGTCCTGTTACAGTCAATTACTATCATCCTGACTCTCTGTCCATTCTGCTAAACTATCCATGTCCTGTTTCAGTCAATTACTATCATCCTGACTGTCTGTCCATTCTGCTAAACTATCCATGTCCTGTTTCAGTCAATTACTATCATCCTGACTGTCTGTCCATTCTGCGAAACTATCCATGTCCTGTTTCAGTCAATTACTATCATCCTGACTGTCTGTCCATTCTGCTAAACTATCAATGTCCTGTTTCTGTCAATTACTATCATCCTGACTGTCTGTCCATTCTGCTAAACTATCAAAGTCCTGTTTCAGTCAATTACTATCATCCTGACTGTCTATCCATTCTGCTAAACTATCAATGTCCTGTTTCAGTCAATTACTATCATCCTGACTGTCTGTCAATTCTGCTAAACTATCAAAGTCCTGTTTCAGTCAATTACTATCATCCTGACTGTCTGTCCATTCTGCTAAACTATCAATGTCCTGTTTCAGTCAATTACTACCATCCTGTCTGTCTGTCCATTCTGCTAACCTATCAATGTCCTGTTTCAGTCAATTACTATCATCCTGACTGTCTGTCCATTCTGCTAAACTGTCCTTGTTCTGTTTCAGTCAATTACTATCACCCTGTCTGTCTATCCATTCTGCTAAACTATCAATGTCCTGTTTCAGTCAATTACTATCATCCTGACTCTCTGTCCATTCTGCTAACCTATCAAGGTCCTGTTTCAGTCAATTACTATCATCCTGACTGTCTGTCCATTCTGCTAAACTATCCAGGTCCTGTTTCAGTCAATTACTATCATCCTGACTGTCTATCCATTCTGCTAAACTATCAATGTCCTGTTTCAGTCAATTACTATCATCCTGAATCTCTGTCCATTCTGCTAAACTATCCATGTCCTGTTTCAGTCAATTACTATCATCCTGACTGTCTGTCCATTCTGCTAAACTATCCATGTCCTGTTTCAGTCAATTACTATCATCCTGACTGTCTGTCCATTCTGCTAAACTATCCATGTCCTGTTTCAGTCAATTACTATCATCCTGAATGTCTGTCCATTCTGCTAAACTATCAATGTCCTGTTTCAGTCAATTACTATCATCCTGACTGTCTGTCCATTCTGCTAAACTATCAATGTCCTGTTTCTGTCAATTACTATCATCCTGACTGTCTGTCCATTCTGCTAAACTATCAAAGTCCTGTTTCAGTCAATTACTATCATCCTGACTGTCTATCCATTCGGCTAAACTATCAATGTCCTGTTTCAGTCAATTACTATCATCCTGACTGTCTGTCCATTCTGCTAAACTATCAAAGTCCTGTTTCAGTCAATTACTATCATCCTGACTGTCTGTCCATTCTGCTAAACTATCAATGTCCTGTTTCAGTCAATTACTACCATCATGACTGTCTGTCCATTCTGCTAACCTATCAATGTCCTGTTTCAGTCAATTACTATCATCCTGACTGTCTGTCCATTCTGCTAAACTGTCCAGGTTCTGTTTCAGTCAATTACTATCACCCTGACTGTCTATCCATTCTGCTAAACTATCAATGTCCTGCTTCAGTCAATTACTATCATCCTGAATCTCTGTCCATTCTGCTAAACTATCAATGTCCTGTTTCAGTCAATTACTATCATGCTGACTCTCTGTCCATTCTGCTAAACTATCAATGTCCTGTTTCAGTCAATTACTATCATCCTGACTCTCTGTCCATTCTGCTAAACTATCCATGTCCTGTTTCAGTCAATTACTATCATCCTGACTGTCTATCCATTCTGCTAAACTATCAATGTCCTGTTTCAGTCAATTACTATCATCCTGACTGTCTATCCATTCTGCTAAACTATCAATGTCCTGTTTCAGTAAATTACTATCATCCTGATGTCTGTCCATTCTGCTAAACTATCCATGTCCTGTTTCAGTAAATTACTATCATCCTGACTGTCTGTCCATTCTGCTAAACTATCAATGTCCTGTTTCAGTCAATTACTATCATCCTGAATCTCTGTCCATTCTGCTAAACTATCAATGTCCTGTTTCAGTCAATTACTATCATGCTGACTCTCTGTCCATTCTGCTAAACTATCAATGTCCTGTTTCAGTCAATTACTATCATCCTGACTCTCTGTCCATTCTGCTAAACTATCCATGTCCTGTTTCAGTCAATTACTATCATCCTGACTGTCTATCCATTCTGCTAAACTATCAATGTCCTGTTTCAGTCAATTACTATCATCCTGACTGTCTATCCATTCTGCTAAACTATCAATGTCCTGTTTCAGTCAATTACTATCATCCTGACTGTCTGTCCATTCTGCTAATCTATCAATGTCCTGTTTCAGTCAATTACTATCATCCTGAATGTCTGTCTATTCTGCTAAACTATCCATGTCCTGTTTCAGTCAATTACTATCATCCTGACTGTCTGTCCATTCTGCTAAACTATCCATGTCCTGTTTCAGTCAATTCCTATCATCCTGACTGTCTGTCCATTCTGCTAAACTATCCATGTCCTGTTTCAGTCAATTACTATCATCCTGACTCTCTGTCCATTCTGCTAAACTATCAATGTCCTGTTTCAGTCAATTACTATCATCCTGACTGTCTGTCCATGCTGCTAAACTATCCATGTCCTGTTTCAGTAAATTACTATCATCCTGACTGTCTGTCCATTCTGCTAAACTATCAATGTCCTGTTTCAGTCAATTACTATCATCCTGACTGTCTGTCCATTCTGCTAAACTATCAATGTCCTGTTTCAGTCAATTACTACCATCCTGACTGTCTGTCCATTCTGCTAACCTATCAAGGTCCTGTTTCAGTCAATTACTATCATCCTGACTGTCTGTCCATTCTGCTAAACTATCAAAGTCCTGTTTCAGTCAATTACTATCATCCTGACTGTCTATCCATTCTGCTAAACTATCAATGTCCTGTTTCAGTCAATTACTATCATCCTGAATCTCTGTCCATTCCGCTAAACTATCATTGTCCTGTTTCAGCCAATTACTATCATGCTGACTCTCTGTCCATTCTGCTAAACTATCAATGTCCTGTTACATTCAATTACTGTCATCCTGACTGTCTGTCCATTCTGCTAACCTATCAATGTCCTGTTTCAGTCAATTACTATCATCCTGACTGTCTGTCCATTCTGCTAAACTGTCCAGGTTCTGTTTCAGTCAATTACTATCACCCTGTCTGTCTATCCATTCTGCTAAACTATCAATGTCCTGTTTCAGTCAATTACTATCATCCTGACTGTCTGTCCATTCTGCTAACCTATCAAGGTCCTGTTTCAGTCAATTACTATCATCCTGACTGTCTGTCCATTCTGCTAAACTATCCAGGTCCTGTTTCAGTCAATTACTATCATCCTGACTGTCTATCCATTCTGCTAAACTATCAATGTCCTGTTTCAGTCAATTACTATCATCCTGAATCTCTGTCCATTCTGCTAAACTATCCATGTCCTGTTTCAGTCAATTACTATCATCCTGACTGTCTGTCCATTCTGCTAAACTATCCATGTCCTGTTTCAGTCAATTACTATCATCCTGACTGTCTGTCCATTCTGCTAAACTATCCATGTCCTGTTTCAGTCAATTACTATCATCCTGAATGTCTGTCCATTCTGCTAAACTATCAATGTCCTGTTTCAGTCAATTACTATCATCCTGACTGTCTGTCCATTCTGCTAAACTATCAATGTCCTGTTTCTGTCAATTACTATCATCCTGACTGTCTGTCCATTCTGCTAAACTATCAAAGTCCTGTTTCAGTCAATTACTATCATCCTGACTGTCTATCCATTCGGCTAAACTATCAATGTCCTGTTTCAGTCAATTACTATCATCCTGACTGTCTGTCCATTCTGCTAAACTATCAAAGTCCTGTTTCAGTCAATTACTATCATCCTGACTGTCTGTCCATTCTGCTAAACTATCAATGTCCTGTTTCAGTCAATTACTACCATCCTGACTGTCTGTCCATTCTGCTAACCTATCAATGTCCTGTTTCAGTCAATTACTATCATCCTGACTGTCTGTCCATTCTGCTAAACTGTCCAGGTTCTGTTTCAGTCAATTACTATCACCCTGACTGTCTATCCATTCTGCTAAACTATCAATGTCCTGTTTCAGTCAATTACTATCATCCTGAATCTCTGTCCATTCTGCTAAACTATCAATGTCCTGTTTCAGTCAATTACTATCATGCTGACTCTCTGTCCATTCTGCTAAACTATCAATGTCCTGTTTCAGTCAATTACTATCATCCTGACTCTCTGTCCATTCTGCTAAACTATCCATGTCCTGTTTCAGTCAATTACTATCATCCTGACTGTCTATCCATTCTGCTAAACTATCGATGTCCTGTTTCAGTCAATTACTATCATCCTGACTGTCTATCCATTCTGCTAAACTATCAATGTCCTGTTTCAGTCAATTACTATCATCCTGACTGTCTGTCCATTCTGCTAATCTATCAATGTCCTGTTTCAGTCAATTACTATCATCCTGAATGTCTGTCCATTCTGCTAAACTATCCATGTCCTGTTTCAGTCAATTACTATCATCCTGACTGTCTGTCCATTCTGCTAAACTATCCATGTCCTGTTTCAGTCAATTCCTATCATCCTGACTGTCTGTCCATTCTGCTAAACTATCAATGTCCTGTTTCAGTCAATTACTATCATCCTGACTGTCTGTCCATTCTGCTAAACTATCAATGTCCTGTTTCAGTCAATTACTATCATCCTGACTGTCTGTCCATTCTGCTAAACTATCAATGTCCTGTTTCAGTCAATTACTATCATCCTGACTGTCTGTCCATTCTGCTAAACTATCAAAGTCCTGTTTCAGTCATTACTATCATGCTGACTCTCTGTCCATTCTGCTAAACTATCGATGTCCTGTTTCAGTCAATTACTATCATCCTGACTGTCTGTCCATTCTGCTAAACTATCCATGTCCTGTTTCAGTCAATTACTATCATCCTGACTGTCTGTCCATTCTGCTAAACTATCAAAGTCCTGTTTCAGTCATTTACTATCATCCTGACTCTCTGTCCATTCTGCTGAACTATCAATGTCCTGTTTCAGTCAATTACTATTATCCTGACTGTCTGTCCATTCAGCTAAACTATCAATGTCCTGTTTCAGTCAATTACTATCAACCTGACTGTCTGTCCATTCTGCTAAACTATCCATGTCCTGTTTCAGTCAATTACTATCATCCTGACTGTCTCTCCATTCTGCTGAACTATCCATGTCCTGTTTCAGTCAATTACTATCATCCTGACTGTCTGTCCATTCTGCTAAACTATCAAAGTCCTGTTTCAGTCATTTACTATCATCCTGACTCTCTGTCCATTCTGCTGAACTATCAATGTCCTGTTTCAGTCAATTACTATTATCCTGACTGTCTGTCCATTCAGCTAAACTATCAATGTCCTGTTTCAGTCAATTACTATCAACCTGACTGTCTGTCCATTCTGCTAAACTATCCATGTCCTGTTTCAGTCAATTACTATCATCCTGACTGTCTCTCCATTCTGCTGAACTATCAATGTCCTGTTTCAGTCAATTACTATTATCCTGACTGTCTGTCCATTCTGCTAAACTATCAATGTCCTGTTTCAGTCAATTACTATCATCCTGACTGTCTATCCATTCTGCTAAACTATCAATGTCCTGTTTCAGTAAATTACTATCATCCTGATGTCTGTCCATTCTGCTAAACTATCCATGTCCTGTTTCAGTAAATTACTATCATCCTGACTGTCTGTCCATTCTGCTAAACTATCAATGTCCTGTTTCAGTCAATTACTATCATCCTGAATCTCTGTCCATTCTGCTAAACTATCAATGTCCTGTTTCAGTCAATTACTATCATGCTGACTCTCTGTCCATTCTGCTAAACTATCAATGTCCTGTTTCAGTCAATTACTATCATCCTGACTCTCTGTCCATTCTGCTAAACTATCCATGTCCTGTTTCAGTCAATTACTATCATCCTGACTGTCTATCCATTCTGCTAAACTATCAATGTCCTGTTTCAGTCAATTACTATCATCCTGACTGTCTATCCATTCTGCTAAACTATCAATGTCCTGTTTCAGTCAATTACTATCATCCTGACTGTCTGTCCATTCTGCTAATCTATCAATGTCCTGTTTCAGTCAATTACTATCATCCTGAATGTCTGTCTATTCTGCTAAACTATCCATGTCCTGTTTCAGTCAATTACTATCATCCTGACTGTCTGTCCATTCTGCTAAACTATCCATGTCCTGTTTCAGTCAATTCCTATCATCCTGACTGTCTGTCCATTCTGCTAAACTATCCATGTCCTGTTTCAGTCAATTACTATCATCCTGACTCTCTGTCCATTCTGCTAAACTATCAATGTCCTGTTTCAGTCAATTACTATCATCCTGACTGTCTGTCCATGCTGCTAAACTATCCATGTCCTGTTTCAGTAAATTACTATCATCCTGACTGTCTGTCCATTCTGCTAAACTATCAATGTCCTGTTTCAGTCAATTACTATCATCCTGACTGTCTGTCCATTCTGCTAAACTATCAATGTACTGTTTCAGTCAATTACTACCATCCTGACTGTCTGTCCATTCTGCTAACCTATCAAGGTCCTGTTTCAGTCAATTACTATCATCCTGACTGTCTGTCCATTCTGCTAAACTATCAAAGTCCTGTTTCAGTCAATTACTATCATCCTGACTGTCTATCCATTCTGCTAAACTATCAATGTCCTGTTTCAGTCAATTACTATCATCCTGAATCTCTGTCCATTCCGCTAAACTATCATTGTCCTGTTTCAGCCAATTACTATCATGCTGACTCTCTGTCCATTCTGCTAAACTATCAATGTCCTGTTACAGTCAATTACTGTCATCCTGACTGTCTGTCCATTCTGCTAACCTATCAATGTCCTGTTTCAGTCAATTACTATCATCCTGACTGTCTGTCCATTCTGCTAAACTGTCCAGGTTCTGTTTCAGTCAATTACTATCACCCTGTCTGTCTATCCATTCTGCTAAACTATCAATGTCCTGTTTCAGTCAATTACTATCATCCTGACTGTCTGTCCATTCTGCTAACCTATCAAGGTCCTGTTTCAGTCAATTACTATCATCCTGACTGTCTGTCCATTCTGCTAAACTATCCAGGTCCTGTTTCAGTCAATTACTATCATCCTGACTGTCTATCCATTCTGCTAAACTATCAATGTCCTGTTTCAGTCAATTACTATCATCCTGAATCTCTGTCCATTCTGCTAAACTATCCATGTCCTGTTTCAGTCAATTACTATCATCCTGACTGTCTGTCCATTCTGCTAAACTATCCATGTCCTGTTTCAGTCAATTACTATCATCCTGACTGTCTGTCCATTCTGCTAAACTATCCATGTCCTGTTTCAGTCAATTACTATCATCCTGAATGTCTGTCCATTCTGCTAAACTATCAATGTCCTGTTTCAGTCAATTACTATCATCCTGACTGTCTGTCCATTCTGCTAAACTATCAATGTCCTGTTTCTGTCAATTACTATCATCCTGACTGTCTGTCCATTCTGCTAAACTATCAAAGTCCTGTTTCAGTCAATTACTATCATCCTGACTGTCTATCCATTCGGCTAAACTATCAATGTCCTGTTTCAGTCAATTACTATCATCCTGACTGTCTGTCCATTCTGCTAAACTATCAAAGTCCTGTTTCAGTCAATTACTATCATCCTGACTGTCTGTCCATTCTGCTAAACTATCAATGTCCTGTTTCAGTCAATTACTACCATCCTGACTGTCTGTCCATTCTGCTAACCTATCAATGTCCTGTTTCAGTCAATTACTATCATCCTGACTGTCTGTCCATTCTGCTAAACTGTCCAGGTTCTGTTTCAGTCAATTACTATCACCCTGACTGTCTATCCATTCTGCTAAACTATCAATGTCCTGTTTCAGTCAATTACTATCATCCTGAATCTCTGTCCATTCTGCTAAACTATCAATGTCCTGTTTCAGTCAATTACTATCATGCTGACTCTCTGTCCATTCTGCTAAACTATCAATGTCCTGTTTCAGTCAATTACTATCATCCTGACTCTCTGTCCATTCTGCTAAACTATCCATGTCCTGTTTCAGTCAATTACTATCATCCTGACTGTCTATCCATTCTGCTAAACTATCAATGTCCTGTTTCAGTCAATTACTATCATCCTGACTGTCTATCCATTCTGCTAAACTATCAATGTCCTGTTTCAGTCAATTACTATCATCCTGACTGTCTGTCCATTCTGCTAATCTATCAATGTCCTGTTTCAGTCAATTACTATCATCCTGAATGTCTGTCCATTCTGCTAAACTATCCATGTCCTGTTTCAGTCAATTACTATCATCCTGACTGTCTGTCCATTCTGCTAAACTATCCATGTCCTGTTTCAGTCAATTCCTATCATCCTGACTGTCTGTCCATTCTGCTAAACTATCAATGTCCTGTTTCAGTCAATTACTATCATCCTGACTGTCTGTCCATTCTGCTAAACTATCAATGTCCTGTTTCAGTCAATTACTATCATCCTGACTGTCTGTCCATTCTGCTAAACTATCAATGTCCTGTTTCAGTCAATTACTATCATCCTGACTGTCTGTCCATTCTGCTAAACTATCAAAGTCCTGTTTCAGTCATTACTATCATGCTGACTCTCTGTCCATTCTGCTAAACTATCGATGTCCTGTTTCAGTCAATTACTATCATCCTGACTGTCTGTCCATTCTGCTAAACTATCCATGTCCTGTTTCAGTCAATTACTATCATCCTGACTGTCTGTCCATTCTGCTAAACTATCAAAGTCCTGTTTCAGTCATTTACTATCATCCTGACTCTCTGTCCATTCTGCTGAACTATCAATGTCCTGTTTCAGTCAATTACTATTATCCTGACTGTCTGTCCATTCAGCTAAACTATCAATGTCCTGTTTCAGTCAATTACTATCAACCTGACTGTCTGTCCATTCTGCTAAACTATCCATGTCCTGTTTCAGTCAATTACTATCATCCTGACTGTCTCTCCATTCTGCTGAACTATCAATGTCCTGTTTCAGTCAATTACTATTATCCTGACTGTCTGTCCATTCAGCTAAACTATCAATGTCCTGTTTCAGTCAATTACTATCAACCTGACTGTCTGTCCATTCTGCTAAACTATCCATGTCCTGTTTCAGTCAATTACTATCATCCTGACTGTCTGTCCATTCTGCTAAACTATCAATGTCCTGTTTCAGTCAATTACTATCATCCTGACTGTCTGTCCACTCTGCTTAACTATCAAAGTCCTGTTTCAGTCAATTACTATCATCCTGACTGTCTGTCCATTCTGCTAAACTATCAATGTCCTGTTTCAGTCAATTACTATCATCCTGACTGTCTGTCCATTCTGCTAAACTATCAATGTCCTGTTTCAGTCAATTACTATCATCCTGACTGTCTGTCCATTCTGCTAAACTATCAAAGTCGTGTTTCAGTCAATTACTATCATCCTGTCTATCCATTCTGCTAAACTATCAATGTCCTGTTTCAGTCAATTACTATCATCCTGACTGTCTGTCCATTCCGCTAAACTATCAAAGTCCTGTTTCAGTCAATTACTGTCATCCTGACTGTCTGTCCATTCTGCCAAACTATCAATGTCCTGTTTCAGTCAATTACTACCATCCTGACTGTCTGTCCATTCTGCTAACCTATCAAGGTCCTGTTTCAGTCAATTACTATCATCCTGACTGTCTGTCCATTCTGCTAAACTATCCAGGTCCTGTTTCAGTCAATTACTATCATCCTGACTGTCTATCCATTCTGCTAAACTATCAATGTCCTGTTTCAGTCAATTACTATCATCCTGAATCTCTGTCCATTCCGCTAAACTATCATTGTCCTGTTTCAGTCAATTACTATCATGCTGACTCTCTGTCCATTCTGCTAAACTATCAATGTCCTGTTACAGTCAATTACTATCATCCTGACTCTCTGTCCATTCTGCTAAACTATCCATGTCCTGTTTCAGTCAATTACTATCATCCTGACTGTCTGTCCATTCTGCTAAACTATCCATGTCCTGTTTCAGTCAATTACTATCATCCTGACTGTCTGTCCATTCTGCGAAACTATCCATGTCCTGTTTCAGTCAATTACTATCATCCTGACTGTCTGTCCATTCTGCTAAACTATCAATGTCCTGTTTCTGTCAATTACTATCATCCTGACTGTCTGTCCATTCTGCTAAACTATCAAAGTCCTGTTTCAGTCAATTACTATCATCCTGACTGTCTATCCATTCTGCTAAACTATCAATGTCCTGTTTCAGTCAATTACTATCATCCTGACTGTCTGTCAATTCTGCTAAACTATCAAAGTCCTGTTTCAGTCAATTACTATCATCCTGACTGTCTGTCCATTCTGCTAAACTATCAATGTCCTGTTTCAGTCAATTACTAACATCCTGTCTGTCTGTCCATTCTGCTAACCTATCAATGTCCTGTTTCAGTCAATTACTATCATCCTGACTGTCTGTCCATTCTGCTAAACTGTCCTTGTTCTGTTTCAGTCAATTACTATCACCCTGTCTGTCTATCCATTCTGCTAAACTATCAATGTCCTGTTTCAGTCAATTACTATCATCCTGACTCTCTGTCCATTCTGCTAACCTATCAAGGTCCTGTTTCAGTCAATTACTATCATCCTGACTGTCTGTCCATTCTGCTAAACTATCCAGGTCCTGTTTCAGTCAATTACTATCATCCTGACTGTCTATCCATTCTGCTAAACTATCAATGTCCTGTTTCAGTCAATTACTATCATCCTGAATCTCTGTCCATTCTGCTAAACTATCCATGTCCTGTTTCAGTCAATTACTATCATCCTGACTGTCTGTCCATTCTGCTAAACTATCCATGTCCTGTTTCAGTCAATTACTATCATCCTGACTGTCTGTCCATTCTGCTAAACTATCCATGTCCTGTTTCAGTCAATTACTATCATCCTGACTCTCTGTCCATTCTGCTAAACTATCAATGTCCTGTTTCAGTCAATTACTATCATCCTGACTGTCTGTCCATGCTGCTAAACTATCCATGTCCTGTTTCAGTAAATTACTATCATCCTGACTGTCTGTCCATTCTGCTAAACTATCAATGTCCTGTTTCAGTCAATTACTATCATCCTGACTGTCTGTCCATTCTGCTAAACTATCAATGTCCTGTTTCAGTCAATTACTACCATCCTGACTGTCTGTCCATTCTGCTAACCTATCAAGGTCCTGTTTCAGTCAATTACTATCATCCTGACTGTCTGTCCATTCTGCTAAACTATCAAAGTCCTGTTTCAGTCAATTACTATCATCCTGACTGTCTATCCATTCTGCTAAACTATCAATGTCCTGTTTCAGTCAATTACTATCATCCTGAATCTCTGTCCATTCCGCTAAACTATCATTGTCCTGTTTCAGCCAATTACTATCATGCTGACTCTCTGTCCATTCTGCTAAACTATCAGTGTCCTGTTACAGTCAATTACTGTCATCCTGACTGTCTGTCCATTCTGCTAACCTATCAATGTCCTGTTTCAGTCAATTACTATCATCCTGACTGTCTGTCCATTCTGCTAAACTGTCCAGGTTCTGTTTCAGTCAATTACTATCACCCTGTCTGTCTATCCATTCTGCTAAACTATCAATGTCCTGTTTCAGTCAATTACTATCATCCTGACTGTCTGTCCATTCTGCTAACCTATCAAGGTCCTGTTTCAGTCAATTACTATCATCCTGACTGTCTGTCCATTCTGCTAAACTATCCAGGTCCTGTTTCAGTCAATTACTATCATCCTGACTGTCTATCCATTCTGCTAAACTATCAATGTCCTGTTTCAGTCAATTACTATCATCCTGAATCTCTGTCCATTCTGCTAAACTATCCATGTCCTGTTTCAGTCAATTACTATCATCCTGACTGTCTGTCCATTCTGCTAAACTATCCATGTCCTGTTTCAGTCAATTACTATCATCCTGACTGTCTGTCCATTCTGCTAAACTATCCATGTCCTGTTTCAGTCAATTACTATCATCCTGAATGTCTGTCCATTCTGCTAAACTATCAATGTCCTGTTTCAGTCAATTACTATCATCCTGACTGTCTGTCCATTCTGCTAAACTATCAATGTCCTGTTTCTGTCAATTACTATCATCCTGACTGTCTGTCCATTCTGCTAAACTATCAAAGTCCTGTTTCAGTCAATTACTATCATCCTGACTGTCTATCCATTCGGCTAAACTATCAATGTCCTGTTTCAGTCAATTACTATCATCCTGACTGTCTGTCCATTCTGCTAAACTATCAAAGTCCTGTTTCAGTCAATTACTATCATCCTGACTGTCTGTCCATTCTGCTAAACTATCAATGTCCTGTTTCAGTCAATTACTACCATCCTGACTGTCTGTCCATTCTGCTAACCTATCAATGTCCTGTTTCAGTCAATTACTATCATCCTGACTGTCTGTCCATTCTGCTAAACTGTCCAGGTTCTGTTTCAGTCAATTACTATCACCCTGACTGTCTATCCATTCTGCTAAACTATCAATGTCCTGTTTCAGTCAATTACTATCATCCTGAATCTCTGTCCATTCTGCTAAACTATCAATGTCCTGTTTCAGTCAATTACTATCATGCTGACTCTCTGTCCATTCTGCTAAACTATCAATGTCCTGTTTCAGTCAATTACTATCATCCTGACTCTCTGTCCATTCTGCTAAACTATCCATGTCCTGTTTCAGTCAATTACTATCATCCTGACTGTCTATCCATTCTGCTAAACTATCAATGTCCTGTTTCAGTCAATTACTATCATCCTGACTGTCTATCCATTCTGCTAAACTATCAATGTCCTGTTTCAGTCAATTACTATCATCCTGACTGTCTGTCCATTCTGCTAATCTATCAATGTCCTGTTTCAGTCAATTACTATCATCCTGAATGTCTGTCCATTCTGCTAAACTATCCATGTCCTGTTTCAGTCAATTACTATCATCCTGACTGTCTGTCCATTCTGCTAAACTATCCATGTCCTGTTTCAGTCAATTCCTATCATCCTGACTGTCTGTCCATTCTGCTAAACTATCAATGTCCTGTTTCAGTCAATTACTATCATCCTGACTGTCTGTCCATTCTGCTAAACTATCAATGTCCTGTTTCAGTCAATTACTATCATCCTGACTGTCTGTCCATTCTGCTAAACTATCAATGTCCTGTTTCAGTCAATTACTATCATCCTGACTGTCTGTCCATTCTGCTAAACTATCAAAGTCCTGTTTCAGTCATTACTATCATGCTGACTCTCTGTCCATTCTGCTAAACTATCGATGTCCTGTTTCAGTCAATTACTATCATCCTGACTGTCTGTCCATTCTGCTAAACTATCCATGTCCTGTTTCAGTCAATTACTATCATCCTGACTGTCTGTCCATTCTGCTAAACTATCAAAGTCCTGTTTCAGTCTATTACTATCATCCTGACTGTCTATCCATTCTGCTAAACTATCAATGTCCTGTTTCAGTCAATTACTATCATCCTGACTGTCTGTCCATTCTGCTAAACTATCAATGTCCTGTATCAGTCAATTACTATCAACCTGACAGTCTGTCCATTCTGCTTAACTATCAAAGTCCTGTTTCAGTCAATTACTATCATCCTGACTGTCTGTCCATTCTGCTAAACTATCAATGTCCTGTTTCAGTCAATTACTATCATCCTGACTGTCTGTCCATTCTGCTAAACTATCAATGTCCTGTTTCTGTCAATTACTATCATCCTGACTGTCTGTCCATTCTGCTAAACTATCAAAGTCCTGTTTCAGTCAATTACTATCATCCTGACTGTCTATCCATTCTGCTAAACTATCAATGTCCTGTTTCAGTCAATTTCTATCATCCTGACTGTCTGTCCATTCTGCTAAACTACAAAGTCCTGTTTCAGTCAATTACTATCATCCTGACTGTCTGTCCATTCTGCTAAACTATCAAATTGCTGTTTCAGTCAATTACTACCATCCTGACTTTCTGTCCATTCTGCTAAACTGTCCAGGTTCTGTTTCAGTCAATTACTATCACCCTGACTGTCTATCCATTCTGCTAAACTATCAATGTCCTGTTTCAGTCAATTACTATCATCCTGATCCTCTGTCCATTCTAATTATCTATGTCCTGTTTCAGTCAATTACTATCACCCTGACCCTCTGTCTAATTATCTATGTCCTGTTTCAGTCAATTACTATCATCCTGATCCTCTGTCCTTTCTAATTATCTATGTCTTGTTTCAGACAATTACTAGCATCCTGACCCTCTGTCTTTTTATCTATGTCCTGTTTCAGTCAATTACTATCATCCTGATCCTCTGTGTAATTATCTATGTCCTGTTTCAGTCAATTACTATCATCCTGATCCTCTGTTCATTCTAATTATCTATGTCCTGTTTGTGTCAATTACTATCATCCTGATTCTCTGTCCTTTTTAATTATCTATGTCCTGTTTCAGACAATTACTATCATCCTGATTCTCTATCCATTTTAATTATCTATGTCCTGTTACAGTCAATTGCAATCATCCTGATCCTCTGTCCTTTCTAATTATCTATGTCCTGTTTCAGTCAATTACTATCATCCTGATCCTCTTTCCATTCTAATAATCTATGTCCTGTTTCAGTCAATTACTATCATCCTGATCCACTGTCCATTCTAATTATCTATGTCCTGTTTCAGTCAATTACTATCATCCTGATCCTCTGACCATTCTAATTATCTATGTCCTGTTTCAGTCAATTACTATCATCCTGATCCTCAGTCTATTCTAATTACCTATGTCCTGTTTCAGTCAATAACTGTCATCCTGATCCTCTGACCATTCTAATTATCTATGTCCTGTTTCAGTCAATAACCGTCATCCTGATCCTCTGTCTATTCTAATTATCTATGTACTGTTTCAGTCAATAACTGTCATCCTGATCCTCTGACCATTCTAATTATCTATGTCCTGTTTCAGTCAATTACTATCATCCTGATCCTCTGTCTATTCTAATTACCTATGTCCTGTTTCAGTCAATTACTGTCATCCTGATCCTCTCTCCATTCTAATTATCTATGTCCTGTTTCAGTCAATAACTGTCATCCTGATCCTCTGTCTATTCTAATTATCTATGTCCTGTTTCAGTCAATTACTATCATCCTGATCCTCTGAAGATTCTAATTATCTATGTCATGTTTCAGTCAATAACTGTCATCCTGATCCTCTGTCCATTCTAATTAACTATGTTCTGTCTCAGTCAATTTCTATCATCCTGATCCTCTGACCATTCTAATTATCTATGTCCTGTTTCAGTCAATTGCTATCATCCTGATCGTCTGCCCATTCTAATTATCTATGTCCTGTTTCAATCAATTACCAGCAGCCTCACTGTCTGTCCATTCTAAATATCTATGTACTGTTTCAGTCAATTCCTATCATCCTGATCCTCTGTCCATTCTAATTATCTATGTCCTGTTTCAGTCAATTTCTACCATCCTGATCCTCTCGCCTTTCAAATTATCGATGTCCTCTTTCAGTCAATTACAATCATCCTGATGCTCTGACCATTCTAATTATCTATGTACTGTTTCATTCAATTACTATCATCCTGATCCTGTGTCCATTCTAGTTATCTATGTCCTGTTTGAGTCAATTATTATTATCCTGATCCTCTGTCCATTCTAATTATTTATGTCCTGTTTCAGTCAATTACTATCATCCTGATCCTCTGTCCATTCTATTTATCGATGTCCTGTTTCAGCCAATTGCTTTCATCCTGATCATCTGACCATTCTAATTATCTTCGTCCTGTGTCAGTCAATTACTATCATCCTGATCCTCTGTCCATTCTAATTATCTGTGTCCTGTTTGAGTCAATTATTATTATCCTGATCCTCTGTCCATTCTAATTATTTATGTCCTGTTTCAGTCAATTACTATCATTCTGATCATCTGTCCATTCCAATTATCTATGACCTGTTTCAGTCAATTACTATCATCCTGATCCTCTGTCCATTCTAATTATCTATGTCCTGTTTGAGTCAATTATTATTATCCTGATCCTCTGTCCATTCTAATTATTTATGTCCTGTTTCAGTCAATTACTATCATTCTGATCATCTGTCCATTCCAATTATCTATGACCTATTTCAGTCAATTACTATCATCCTGATCCTCTGTCCATTCTATTTATCGATGTCCTGTTTCAGCCAATTACTTTCATCCTGATCATCTAACCATTCTAATTATCTATGTCCTGTGTCAGTCAATTACTATCATCCTGATCCTCTGTCCATTCTAATTATCTATGTCCTGTTTGAGTCAATTATTATTATCCTGATCCTCTGTCCATTCTAAATATCTATGTACTGTTTCAGTCAATTACTATCATCCTGATCCTCTGTCCATTCTAATTATCTATGTCCTGTTCCAGTCAATTACTATCATCCTGATCCTCTGTCCATTCTAATTATCTATGTCCTGTTTCAGTCAATTACTATCATCCTGATCCTCTGTAGTTTCTAATTATCTATGTCCTGTTTCAGTCAATTACTATCATCCTGATCCTCTGTCTATTCTAATTATCTATGTCCTGTTTCAGTCAATTACTATCATCCTCATTCTGTGACCATTCTAATTATCTATGTCCTGTTTCAGTCAATTACTATGATCCTGATCCTCTGACCATTCTAATTATCTATGTCCTGTTTCAGTCAATTACTATCATCCTCATTCTGTGACCATTCTAATTATCTATGTCCTGTTTCAGTCAATTACTATCATCCTGATCCTCTGACCATTCTAATTATCTTCGTCCTGTGTCAGTCAATTACTATCATCCTGATCCTCTGTCCATTCTAATTATCTATGTCCTGTTTCAGTCAATTACTATCATCCTGATCCTCTGTCCATTCTAATTATTTATGTCCTGTTTCAGTCAATTACTATCATTCTGATCATCTGTCCATTCCAATTATCTATGACCTATTTCAGTCAATTACTATCATCCTGATCCTCTGTCCATTCTAATTATCTTCGTCCTGTGTCAGTCAATTACTATCATCCTGATCCTCTGTCCATTCTAATTATCTATGTCCTGTTTGAGTCAATTATTATTATCCTGATCCTCTGTCCATTCTAAATATCTATGTACTGTTTCAGTCAATTACTATCATCCTGATCCTCTGTCCATTCTAAATATCTATGTCCTGTTCCAGTCAATTACTATCATCCTGATCCTCTGTAGTTTCTAATTATCTATGTCCTGTTTCAGTCAATTACTATCATCCTGATCCTCTGACCATTCTAATTATCTATGTCCTGTTTCAGTCAATTACTATCATCCTGATCCTCTGTAGTTTCTAATTATCTATGTCCTGTTTCAGTCAATTACTATCATCCTCATTCTGTGACCATTCTAATTATCTATGTCCTGTTTCAGTCAATTACTATCATCCTGATCCTCTGTAGTTTCTAATTATCTATGTCCTGTTTCAGTCAATTACTATCATCCTGATCCTCTGTCCATTCTCATTATCTATGTCCTGTTTCAGTCACTTACTATCATCCTGATCCTCTGTCCTTTCTAATTATCTATGTCCTGTTTCAGTCAATTACTATCATCCTGATCCTCTGTCTATTCTAATTATCTATGTCCTGTTTCAGTCAATTACTATCATCCTGATCCTCTGAACATTCTAATTATCTATGTCCTGTTTCAGTCAATTACTATCATCCTGATCCTCTGTCCATTCTCATTATCTATGTCCTGTTTCAGTCACTTACTATCAGCCTGATCCTCTGTCCTTTCTAATTATCTATGTCCTGTTTCAGTCAATTACTATCATCCTGATCCTCTGTCTATTCTATTTATCTATGTCCTGTTTCAGTCAATTACTATCATCCTGATCCTCTGAACATTCTAATTATCTATGTCCTGCTTCAGTCAATTACTATCATCCTGATCCTCTGAACATTCTAATTATCTATGTCCTGTTTCAGTCAATTACTATCATCCTGATCCTCTGTCCTTTCTAATTATCTCTGTCCTGTTTCAGTCAATTACTATCATCCTGATCCTCTGAACATTCTAATTATCTATGTCCTGTTTCAGTCAATTACTGTCATCCTGATCCTCTGTCCATTCTAATTATCTATGTCCTGTTTCAGTCAATGACTATCATCCTGATCCTCTGTCCATTCTAATTATCTGTGTCCTGTTTCAGTCAATTACTATCATCCTGATCCCCTTTCCTTTCTAATTATCTATGTCCTGTTTCAGTTAATTACTATCATCCTGATCCTCTAACCATTCTAATTATCTATGTCCTGTTTCAGTCAATTACTATCATCCTCATCCCCTTTCCTTTCTAATTATCTATGTCCTGTTTCAGTTAATTACTATCATCCTGATCCTCTGTCTATTCTAATTATCTACGGCCGGTTTCAGTCAATTACTATCATCCTGATCCTCTCGCCTTTCTAATTATCTATGTCCTGTATCAGTCAATTACTATCATCCTGATCCCCTTTCCTTTCTAATTATCTATGTCCTGTTTCAGTTAATTACTATCATCCTGATCCTCTAACCATTCTAATTATCTATGTCCTGTTTCAGTCAATTACTATCATCCTCATCCTCTGTCCATTCAAATTATCGATGACCTGTTTCAGTCAATTACTATCATCCTGATTTGCTGTCCTTTCTAATTATCTATGTCCTGTTTCAGTCAATTACTATCATCCTGATCCTCTGTCCTTTCTAATTATATATGTCCTGTTTCAGTCAATTACTATCATCCTGATGCGCTGTCCTTTCTAATTATCTATGTCCTGTTTCAGTCAATTACTATCATCCTGATCCTCTGTCTATTCTAATTATCTATGTCCTGTTTCAGTCAATTTCTACCATCCTAATCCACTGTCCTTTCTAATTATCTATGTCCTGTTTCAGTCAATTACTATCATCCTGATCCTCTGTCCATTCTAATTATCTATGTCCTGTTTCAGTCAATTTCTACCATCCTAATCCACTGTCCTTTCTAATTATCTATGTCCTTTTTCAGTCAATTACTATCATCCTGATCCTCTGGCCTTTCTAATTATCTATTTCCTATTTCAGTCAATAACTGTCATCCTGATCCTCTGTCCATTCTAATTATCTATGTCCTGTTTCAGTCAATTTCTACCATCCCAATCCACTGTCCTTTCTAATTATCTATGTCCTGTTTCAGTCAATTACCATCATCCTGATCCTCTGTCCATTCTAATTATCTATATCCTGTTTCAGTCAATTTCCACCATCCTAATCCACTGTCCTTTCTAATTATCTATGTCCTGTTTCAGTCAATTTCTACCATCCTAATCCACTGTCCTTTCTAATTATCTATGTCCTGTTTGATTCAATTACGATCATCCTGATCCTCCGTACTTTCTAATTATTTCTGTCCTGTTTCAGTCAATTACTATCATCCTGATGCTCTGTCCTTTCTAATTATCTATGTACTGTTTCATTCAATTACTATCATCCTGATCCTCTGTCCATTCTAATTATCTATGTCCTGTTTCAGTCAATTATTATCATCCTGATCCTCTGTCCATTCTATTTATCTATGTCCTGCTTCAGTCAATTACTATCATCCTGATCCTCTGTCCATTCTAATTATCTATGTCCTGTTTCAGTCAATTACTATCCTCCTGATCCTCTGTCCATTCTAATTATCTATGTCCTGTTTCAGTCAATTACTATCATCCTGATGCTCTGTCTATTCTAATTATCTACGGCCGGTTTCAGTCAATTACTATCATCCTGATCCTCTCGCCTTTCTAATTATCTATGTCCTGTTTCAGTCAATTACTAACATCCTGATCCTCTGTCCATTCTAATTATCTATGTCCTGTTTCAGTCAATTTCTACCATCCTAATCCACTGTCCTTTCTAATTATCTATGTCCTGTTTCAGTCAATTACTATCATCCTGATCCTCTGTCCATTCTAATTATCTATGTCCTGTTTCAGTCAATTTCTACCATCCTAATCCACTGTCCTTTCTAATTATCTATGTCCTGTTTCAGTCAATTACTATCATCCTGATCCTCTGGCCTTTCTAATTATCTATATCCTATTTCAGTCAATAACTGTCATCCTGATCCTCTGTCCATTCTAATTATCTATGTCCTGTTTCAGTCAATTTCAACCATCCCAATCAACTGTCCTTTCTAATTATCTATGTCCTGTTTCAGTCAATTACCATCATCCTGATCCTCTGTCCATTCTAATTATCTATGTCCTGTTTCAGTCAATTTCCACCATCCTAATCCACTGTCCTTTCTAATTATCTATGTCCTGTTTCATTCAATTACGATCATCCTGTTCCTCTGTCCATTCTAATTATCTATGTCCTGTTTCAGTCAATTTCTACCATCCTAATCCACTGTCCTTTCTAATTATCTATGTCCTATTTCATTCAATTACGATCATCCTGATCCTCCGTACTTTCTAATTATTTCTGTCCTGTTTCAGTCAATTACTATCATCCTGATGCTCTGTCCTTTCTAATTATCTATGTACTGTTTCATTCAATTACTATCATCCTGATCCTCTGTCCATTCTAATTATCTATGTCCTGTTTCAGTCAATTATTATCATCCTGATCCTCTGTCCATTCTATTTATCTATGTCCTGCTTCAGTCAATTACTATCATCCTGATCCTCTGTCCATTCTAATTATCTATGTCCTGTTTCAGTCAATTACTATCATCCTGATGCTCTGTCTATTCTAATTATCTACGGCCGGTTTCAGTCAATTACTATCATCCTGATCCTCTGGCCTTTCTAATTATCTATGTCCTGTTTCAGTCAATTACTAACATCCTGATCCTCTGTCCATTCTAATTATCTATGTCCTGTTTCAGTCAATTACTATCACCCTGATCCTCTGTCTATTCTAATTATCTACGGCCGGTTTCAGTCAATTACTATCATCCTGATCCTCTCGCCTTTCTAATTATCTATGTCCTGTTTCAGTCAATTACTATCATCCTGATCCTCTGTCCATTCTAATTATCTATGTCCTGTTTCAGTCAATTACTAACATCCTGATCCTCTGTCCATTCTAATTATCTATGTCCTGTTTCAGTCAATTACTATCATCCTGATCCTCTGTCCATTCTAATTATCCATGTCCTGTTTCAGTCAATAACTATCATCCTGAACCTCTGTCCTTTCTAATTATCTATGTCTTGTTTCAGACAATTGCTATCATCCTGATCCTCTGTCCTTTCTAATTATCTATGTCCTGTTTCAGTCAATTACTATCATCCTGATCCTCTGTCCATTCTAATTATCTATGTCCTGTTTCAGTCAATTACTATCATCCTGATCCTCTGTCCATTCTAATTATCTATGTCCTGTTTCAGTCAATTAGTATCATCCTGATCCTCTGTCCATTCTAATTATCTATGTCCTGTTTCAGTCAATTACTATCATCCTGATCCTCTGTCCATTCCAATTATCTATGTCCTGTTTCAGTCAATTACTATCATCCTGATCCTCTGTCTATTCTAATTATCTATGTCCTGCTTCAGTCAATTACTACCATCCTGAGCCTCTGTCCATTTTAATTATCAATGTCCTGTTTCAGTCAATTACTATCATCCTGATCCTCTGTCCATTCTAATTATCTATGTCCTGTTTCAGTCAATTACTATCATCCTGATCCTCTGTCCATTCTTATTATCTATGTCCTGTTTCAGTCAATTACTATCATCCTGATCCTCGGTCCATTCTTATTATCTATGCCCTGTTTCAGTCAATTACTATCTTCCTGATCCTCTGTCCATTCTAATTATCTATGTCCTGTTTCAGTCAATTACTATCATCCTGATCCTCTGTCCATTCCAATTATCTATGTCCTGTTTCAGTCAATTACTATCATCCTCATCCTCTGTCCATTCAAATTATCGATGACCTGTTTCAGTCAATTACTATCATCCTGATTTGCTGTCCTTTCTAATTATCTATGTCCTGTTTCAGTCAATTACTATCATCCTGATCCTCTGTCCATTCCAATTATCTATGTCCTGTTTCAGTCAATTACTATCATCCTCATCCTCTGTCCATTCAAATTATCGATGACCTGTTTCAGTCAATTACTATCATCCTGATTTGCTGTCCTTTCTAATTATCTATGTCCTGTTTCAGTCAATTACTATCATCCTGATCCTCTGTCCATTCTAATTATCTATGTCCTGTTTCAGTCAATTACTATCATCCTGATGCTCTGTCCTTTCTAATTATCTATGTCCTGTTTCAGTCAATTACTATCATCCTGATCCTCTGTCTATTCTAATTATCTATGTCCTGTTTCAGTCAATTTCTACCATCCTAATCCACTGTCCTTTCTAATTATCTATGTCCTGTTTCAGTCAATTACTATCATCCTGATGCTCTGTCCTTTCTAATTATCTATGTCCTGTTTCAGTCAATTACTATCATCCTGATCCTCTGTCTATTCTAATTATCTATGTCCTGTTTCAGTCAATTTCTACCATCCTAATCCACTGTCCTTTCTAATTATCTATGTCCTGTTTCAGTCAATTACTATCATCCTGATCCTCTGTCTATTCTAATTATCTATGTCCTGTTTCAGTCAATTTCTACCATCCTAATCCACTGTCCTTTCTAATTATCTATGTCCTGTTTCAGTCAATTACTATCATCCTGATCCTCTGTCTATTCTAATTATCTATGTCCTGTTTCAGTCAATTTCTACCATCCTAATCCACTGTCCTTTCTAATTATCTATGTCCTGTTTCAGTCAATTACTATCATCCTGATCCTCTGGCCATTCTAATTATCTATGTCCTATTTCAGTCAATAACTGTCATCCTGATCCTCTGTACATTCTAATTATCTATGTCCTGTTTCAGTCAATTTCTACCATCCTAATCCACTGTTGTTTCTAATTATCTATGTCCTGTTTCATTCAATTATGATCATCCTGATCCTCCGTACTTTCTAATTATTTCTGTCCTGTTTCAGTCAATGACTATCATCCTGATCCTCTGTCCATTCTAATTATCTGTGTCCTGTTTCAGTCAATTACTATCATCCTGATCCCCTTTCCTTTCTAATTATCTATGTCCTGTTTCAGTTAATTACTATCATCCTGATCCTCTAACCATTCTAATTATCTATGTCCTGTTTCAGTCAATTACTATCATCCTCATCCCCTTTCCTTTCTAATTATCTATGTCCTGTTTCAGTTAATTACTATCATCCTGATCCTCTGTCTATTCTAATTATCTACGGCCGGTTTCAGTCAATTACTATCATCCTGATCCTCTCGCCTTTCTAATTATGTATGTCCTGTTTCAGTCAAATACTAACATCCTGATCCTCTGTCCATTCTAATTATCTATGTCCTGTTTCAGTCAATTACTATCATCCTGATCCTCTGTCCATTCTAATTATCCATGTCCTGTTTCAGTCAATTACTATCATCCTGAACCTCTGTCCTTTCTAATTATCTATGTCTTGTTTCAGACAATTGCTATCATCCTGATCCTCTGTCCTTTCTAATTATCTATGTCCTGTTTCAGTCAATTACTATCATCCTGATCCTCTGTCCATTCTAATTATCTATGTCCTGTTTCAGTCAATTACTATCATCCTGATCCTCTGTCCATTCTAATTATCTATGTCCTGTTTCAGTCAATTACTATCATCCTGATCCTCTGTCCATTCTAATTATCTATGTCCTGTTTCAGTCAATTACTATCATCCTGATCCTCTGTCCATTCCAATTATCTATGTCCTGTTTCAGTCAATTACTATCATCCTGATCCTCTGTCTATTCTAATTATCTATGTCCTGCTTCAGTCAATTACTACCATCCTGAGCCTCTGTCCATTTTAATTATCAATGTCCTTTTTCAGTCAATTACTATCATCCGAAACCTCTGTCCATTCTAATTAACACTGTCCTGTTTCAGTCAATTGCTATCATCCTGATCCTCTGTCTATTCTAATTATTAATGTCCTGTTTCAGTCAATTGCTATCATCCTGATCCTCTGTCCATTCTAATTATCCATGTCCTGTTTCAGTCAATTGCTATCATCCTGATCCTCTGTCTATTCTAATTATTAATGTCCTGTTTCAGTCAATTGCTATCATCCTGATCCTCTGTCCATTCTAATTATCTATGTCCTGTTTCATGTCAATTACTATCATCCTGATCCTCTGTCTATTCTAATTATCTATGTCTTGTTTCAGTCAATTACTATCATCCTGATCCTCTGTCCATTCTAATTATCTATGTCCTGTTTCAGTCAATTACTATCATCCAGATCCTCTGTCCATTCTAATTATCTATGTCTTGTTTCAGTCAATTACTATCATCCTGATCCTCTGTCCATTCTAATTATCTATGTCCTTTTTCAGTCAATTACTATCATCCTGATCCTCTGTCCATTCTAATTATCTATGTCTTGTTTCAGTCAATTACTATCATCCTGATCCTCTGTCCATTCTAATTATCTATGTCCTGTTTCAGTCAATTACTATGATCCTGATCCTCTGTCCATTCTAATTATCTATGTCCTGTTTCAGTCAATTGGTATCATCCTGATCCTCTGTCTATTCTAATCATCTATGTCCTGTTTCAGTCAATTACTATCATCCTGATCCTCTGTCCATTCTATTTATCTATGTCCTGTTTCAGTCAATTACTATCATCCTGATCCTCTGACCATTCTAATTATCTATGTCCTGTTTCAGTCAATTACTATCATCCTGATCCTCTGTCCATTCTAATTATCTATGTCCTGTTTCAGTCAATTACTATCATCCTGATCCTCTGACCATTCTAATTATCTATGTCCTGTTTCAGTCAATTACTATCATCCTGATCCTCTGACCATTCTAATTATCTATGTCCTGTTTCAGTCAATTACTATCATCCTGATCCTCTGTCCATTCTAATTATCCATGCCCTGTTTCAGTCAATTACTATCATCCTGAACCTCTGTCCTTTCTAATTATCTCTGTCTTGTTTCAGTCAATTACTATCATCCTGATCCTCTGTCCATTTTAATTATCTATGTCGTGTTTCAGTCAATTACTGTCATCCAGATCCTCTGTCCATTCTAATTATCTATGTCTTGTTTCAGTCAATTACTATCATCCTGATCCTCTGTCCATTCTAATTATCTATGTCCTTTTTCAGTCAATTACTATCATCCTGATCCTCTGTCCATTCTAATTATCTATGTCTTGTTTCAGTCAATTACTATCATCCTGATCCTCTGTCCATTCTAATTATCTATGTCCTGTTTCAGTCAATTACTATGATCCTGATCCTCTGTCCATTCTAATTATCTATGTCCTGTTTCAGTCAATTGGTATCATCCTGATCCTCTGTCTATTCTAATTATCTATGTCCTGTTTCAGTCAATTACTATCATCCTGATCCTCTGTCCATTCTATTTAGCTATGTCCTGTTTCAGTCAATTGCTATCATCCTGATCCTCTGAACATTCTAATTATCTATGTCCTGTTTCAGTCAATTACTATCATCCTGATCCTCTGTCCATTCTAATTATCTATGTCCTGTTTCAGTCAATTACTATCATCCTGATCCTCTGACCATTCTAATTATCTATGTCCTGTTTCAGTCAATTACTATCATCCTGATCCTCTGACCATTCTAATTATCTATGTCCTGTTTCAGTCAATTACTATCATCCTGATCCTCTGTCCATTCTAATTATCCATGTCCTGTTTCAGTCAATTACTATCATCCTGAACCTCTGTCCTTTCTAATTATCTATGTCTTGTTTCAGACAATTGCTATCATCCTGATCCTTTGTCCTTTCTAATTATCTATGTCCTGTTTCAGTCAATTACTATCATCCTGATCCTCTGTCCATTCTAATTATCTATGTCCTGTTTCAGTCAATTACTATCATCCTGATCCTCTGTCCATTCTAATTATCTATGTCCTGTTTCAGTCAATTACTATCATCCTGATCCTCTGTCCATTCTAATTATCTATGTCCTGTTTCAGTCAATTACTATCATCCTGATCCTCTGTCCATTCCAATTATCTATGTCCTGTTTCAGTCAATTACTATCATCCTGATCCTCTGTCTATTCTAATTATCTATGTCCTGCTTCAGTCAATTACTACCATCCTGAGCCTCTGTACATTTTAATTATCAATGTCCTTTTTCAGTCAATTACTATCATCCTGAACGTCTGTCCATTCTAATTAACACTGTCCTGTTTCAGTCAATTACAATCATCCTGATCCTCTGTCCATTCTAATTATCTATGGCCTATTTCATTCAATTACGATCATCCTGATCCTCTGTCCATTCTAATTATCTATGTCCTGTTTCAGTCTATAACTATCATCCTGATCCTCTGTCCATTCTAATTATCTATGCCCTGTTTCAGTCAATTACTATCATCCTGATCCTCTGTCCATTCTTATTATCTATGTCCTGTTTCAGTCAATTACTATCATCCTGATCCTCTGTCCATTCTTATTATCTATGTCCTGTTTCAGTCAATTACTATCATCCTGATCCTCTGTCCATTCTAATTATCTATGTCGTGTTTCAGTCAATTACTATCATCCAGATCCTCTGTCCATTCTAATTATCTATGTCTTGTTTCAGTCAATTACTATCATCCTGATCCTCTGTCCATTCTAATTATCTATGTCCTTTTTCAGTCAATTACTATCATCCTGATCCTCTGTCCATTCTAATTATCTATGTCTTGTTTCAGTCAATTACTATCATCCTGATCCTCTGTCCATTCTAATTATCTATGTCCTGTTTCAGTCAATTACTATGATCCTGATCCTCTGTCCATTCTAATTATCTATGTCCTGTTTCAGTCAATTGGTATCATCCTGATCCTCTGTCTATTCTAATTATCTATGTCCTGTTTCAGTCAATTACTATCATCCTGATCCTCTGTCCATTCTATTTAGCTATGTCCTGTTTCAGTCAATTACTATCATCCTGATCCTCTGAACATTCTAATTATCTATGTCCTGTTTCAGTCAATTACTATCATCCTGATCCTCTGTCCATTCTAATTATCTATGTCCTGTTTCAGTCAATTACTATCATCCTGATCCTCTGACCATTCTAATTATCTATGTCCTGTTTCAGTCAATTACTATCATCCTGATCCTCTGACCATTCTAATTATCTATGTCCTGTTTCAGTCAATTACTATCATCCTGATCCTCTGTCCATTCTAATTATCCATGTCCTGTTTCAGTCAATTACTATCATCCTGAACCTCTGTCCTTTCTAATTATCTATGTCTTGTTTCAGACAATTGCTATCATCCTGATCCTTTGTCCTTTCTAATTATCTATGTCCTGTTTCAGTCAATTACTATCATCCTGATCCTCTGTCCATTCTAATTATCTATGTCCTGTTTCAGTCAATTACTATCATCCTGATCCTCTGTCCATTCTAATTATCTATGTCCTGTTTCAGTCAATTACTATCATCCTGATCCTCTGTCCATTCTAATTATCTATGTCCTGTTTCAGTCAATTACTATCATCCTGATCCTCTGTCCATTCCAATTATCTATGTCCTGTTTCAGTCAATTACTATCATCCTGATCCTCTGTCTATTCTAATTATCTATGTCCTGCTTCAGTCAATTACTACCATCCTGAGCCTCTGTACATTTTAATTATCAATGTCCTTTTTCAGTCAATTACTATCATCCTGAACGTCTGTCCATTCTAATTAACACTGTCCTGTTTCAGTCAATTACAATCATCCTGATCCTCTGTCCATTCTAATTATCTATGGCCTATTTCATTCAATTACGATCATCCTGATCCTCTGTCCATTCTAATTATCTATGTCCTGTTTCAGTCTATAACTATCATCCTGATCCTCTGTCCATTCTAATTATCTATGCCCTGTTTCAGTCAATTACTATCATCCTGATCCTCTGTCCATTCTTATTATCTATGTCCTGTTTCAGTCAATTACTATCATCCTGATCCTCTGTCCATTCTTATTATCTATGTCCTGTTTCAGTCAATTACTATCTTCCTGATCCTCTGTCCATTCTAATTATCTATGTCCTGTTTCAGTCAATTACTATCATCCTGATCCTCTGTCCATTCCAATTATCTATGTCCTCTTTCAGTCAATTACTATCATCCTGATCCTCTGTCCATTCTAATTATCTATGTCCTTTTTCAGCCAATTACTATCATCCTGATCCTCTGTCCATTCTAATTATCTATGTCTTGTTTCATTCAATTACTACCATCCTGATCCTCTGTCCATTCTAATTATCTATGTCCTGTTTCAGTCAATTACTATGATCCTGATCCTCTGTCCATTCTAATTATCTATGTCCTGTTTCAGTCAATTGCTATCATCCTGATCCTCTGTCTATTCTAATTATCTATGTCCTGTTTCAGTCAATTGCTATCATCCTGATCCTCTGTCCATTCTAATTATCTATGTCCTGTTTCAGTCAATTACTATCATCCTGATCCTCTGTCTATTCTAATTATCTATGTCTTGTTTCAGTCAATTACTATCATCCTGATCCTCTGTCCATTCTAATTATCTATGTCGTGTTTCAGTCAATTACTATCATCCAGATCCTCTGTCCATTCTAATTATCTATGTCTTGTTTCAGTCAATTACTATCATCCTGATCCTCTGTCCATTCTAATTATCTATGTCCTTTTTCAGTCAATTACTATCATCCTGATCCTCTGTCCATTCTAATTATCTATGTCTTGTTTCAGTCAATTACTATCATCCTGATCCTCTGTCCATTCTAATTATCTATGTCCTGTTTCAGTCAATTACTATGATCCTGATCCTCTGTCCATTCTAATTATCTAAGACCTGTTTCAGTCAATTGGTATCATCCTGATCCTCTGTCTATTCTAATTATCTATGTCCTGTTTCAGTCAATTACTATCATCCTGATCCTCTGTCCATTCTAATTATCTATGTCCTGTTTCAGTCAATTACTATCATCCTGATCCTCTGACCATTCTAATTATCTATGTCCTGTTTCAGTCAATTACTATCATCCTGATCCTCTGTCCATTCCAATTATCCATGTCCTGTTTCAGTCAATTACTATCATCCTGATCCTCTGACCATTCTAATTATCTATGTCCTGTTTCAGTCAATTACTGTCATCCTGATCCTCTGACCATTCTAATTATCTATGTCTTGTTTCAGTCAATTACTATCATCCTGATCCTCTGTCTATTCTAATTATCTATGTCTTGTTTCAGTCAATTACTATCATCCTGATCCTCTGTCCATTCTAATTATCTATGTCGTGTTTCAGTCAATTACTATCATCCAGATCCTCTGTCCATTCTAATTATCTATGTCTTGTTTCAGTCAATTACTATCATCCTGATCCTCTGTCCATTCTAATTATCTATGTCCTTTTTCAGTCAATTACTATCATCCTGATCCTCTGTCCATTCTAATTATCTATGTCTTGTTTCAGTCAATTACTATCATCCTGATCCTCTGTCCATTCTAATTATCTATGTCCTGTTTCAGTCAATTACTATGATCCTGATCCTCTGTCCATTCTAATTATCTATGTCCTGTTTCAGTCAATTGGTATCATCCTGATCCTCTGTCTATTCTAATTATCTATGTCCTGTTTCAGTCAATTACTATCATCCTGATCCTCTGTCCATTCTATTTATCTATGTCCTGTTTCAGTCAATTACTATCATCCTGATCCTCTGACCATTCTAATTATCTATGTCCTGTTTCAGTCAATTACTATCATCCTGATCCTCTGTCCATTCTAATTATCTATGTCCTGTTTCAGTCAATTACTATCATCCTGATCCTCTGACCATTCTAATTATCTATGTCCTGTTTCAGTCAATTACTATCATCCTGATCCTCTGACCATTCTAATTATCTATGTCCTGTTTCAGTCAATTACTATCATCCTGATCCTCTGTCCATTCTAATTATCCATGCCCTGTTTCAGTCAATTACTATCATCCTGAACCTCTGTCCTTTCTAATTATCTATGTCTTGTTTCAGTCAATTACTATCATCCTGATCCTCTGTCCATTCTAATTATCTATGTCCTTTTTCAGTCAATTACTATCATCCTGATCCTCTGTCCATTCTAATTATCTATGTCTTGTTTCAGTCAATTACTATCATCCTGAACCTCTGTCCATTCTAATTATCTATGTCCTGTTTCAGTCAATTACTATGATCCTGATCCTCTGTCCATTCTAATTATCTATGTCCTGTATCAGTCAATTGGTATCATCCTGATCCTCTGTCTATTCTAATTATCTATGTCCTGTTTCAGTCAATTACTATCATCCTGATCCTCTGTCCATTCTATTTATCTATGTCCTGTTTCAGTCAATTACTATCATCCTGATCCTCTGAACATTCTAATTATCTATGTCCTGTTTCAGTCAATTACTATCATCCTGATCCTCTGTCCATTCTAATTATCTATGTCCTGTTTCAGTCAATTACTATCATCCTGATCCTCTGACCATTCTAATTATCTATGTCCTGTTTCAGTCAATTACTATCATCCTGATCCTCTGACCATTCTAATTATCTATGTCCTGTTTCAGTCAATTACTATCATCCTGATCCTCTGTCCATTCTAATTATCCATGTCCTGTTTCAGTCAATTACTATCATCCTGAACCTCTGTCCTTTCTAATTATCTATGTCTTGTTTCAGACAATTGCTATCAACCTGATCCTTTGTCCTTTCTAATTATCTATGTCCTGTTTCAGTCAATTACTATCATCCTGATCCTCTGTCCATTCTAATTATCTATGTCGTGTTTCAGTCAATTACTATCATCCTGATCCTCTGTCCATTCTAATTATCTATGTCCTGTTTCAGTCAATTACTATCATCCTGATCCTCTGTCCATTCTAATTATCTATGTCCTGTTTCAGTCAATTACTATCATCCTGATCCTCTGTCCATTCCAATTATCTATGTCCTGTTTCAGTCAATTACTATCATCCTGATCCTCTGTCTATTCTAATTATCTATGTCCTGCTTCAGTCAATTACTACCATCCTGAGCCTCTGTACATTTTAATTATCAATGTCCTTTTTCAGTCAATTACTATCATCCTGAACGTCTGTCCATTCTAATTAACACTGTCCTGTTTCAGTCAATTACAATCATCCTGATCCTCTGTCCATTCTAATTATCTATGGCCTATTTCATTCAATTACGATCATCCTGATCCTCTGTCCATTCTAATTATCTATGTCCTGTTTCAGTCAATTACTATCATCCTGATCCTCTGTCCATTCTAATTATCTATGTCCTGTTTCAGTCAATTACTATCATCCTGATCCTCTGTCCATTCTTATTATCTATGTCCTGTTTCAGTCAATTACTATCATCCTGATCCTCTGTCCATTCTTATTATCTATGTCCTGTTTCAGTCAATTACTATCTTCCTGATCCTCTGTCCATTCTAATTATCTATGTCCTGTTTCAGTCAATTACTATCATCCTGATCCTCTGTCCATTCCAATTATCTATGTCCTCTTTCAGTCAATTACTATCATCCTGATCCTCTGTCCATTCTAATTATCTATGTCCTTTTTCAGCCAATTACTATCATCCTGATCCTCTGTCCATTCTAATTATCTATGTCTTGTTTCATTCAATTACTACCATCCTGATCCTCTGTCCATTCTAATTATCTATGTCCTGTTTCAGTCAATTACTATGATCCTGATCCTCTGTCCATTCTAATTATCTATGTCCTGTTTCAGTCAATTACTATCATCCTGATCCTCTGTCCATTCTAATTATCTATGTCTTGTTTCAGTCAATTACTATCATCCTGATCCTCTGTCCATTCTAATTATCTATGTCTTGTTTCAGTCAATTACTATCATCCTGATCCTCTGTCTATTCTAATTAACTATGTCCTGTTTCAGTCAATTACTATCATCCTGATCCTCTGTCCATTCTAATTAACACTTTCCTGTTTCAGTCAATTACTATCATCCTGATCCTCTGACCATTCTAATTATCTATGTCCTGTTTCAGTCAATTACTATCATCCTGATCCTCGGTCCTTTCTAATTATCTATGTCCTGTTTCAGTCAATTACTATCATCCTGATCCTCTGTCCATTCTAATTATCTATGTCCTGTTTCAGTCAATTACTAAGATCCTGATCCTCTGTCCATTCTAATTATCTATGTCCTGTTTCAGTCAATTGGTATCATCCTGATCCTCTGTCCTTTCTAATTATCTATGTCTTGTTTCAGTCAATTGCTATCATCCTGATCCTCTGTCCATTCTAATTATCTATGTCCTGTTTCAATCAATTGGTATCATCCTGATCCTCTGTCCATTCTAATTATCTATGTCTTGTTTCAGTCAATTACTATCATCCTGATCCTCTGTCTATTCTAATTAACTATGTCCTGTTTCAGTCAATTACTATCATCCTGATCCTCTGTCCATTCTAATTAACACTGTCCCGTTTCAGTCAATTACTATCATCCTGATCCTCTGACCATTCTAATTATCTATGTCCTGTTTCAGTCAATTACTATCATCCTGATCCTCTGTCCTTTCTAATTATCTATGTCCTGTTTCAGTCAATTACTATCATCCTGATCCTCTGTCCATTCTAATTATCTATGTCCTGTTTCAGTCAATTACTAAGATCCTGATCCTCTGTCCATTCTAATTATCTATGTCCTGTTTCAGTCAATTGGTATCATCCTGATCCTCTGTCCTTTCTAATTATCTATGTCTTGTTTCAGTCAATTACTATCATCCTGATCCTCTGTCCATTCTAATTATCTATGTCCTGTTTCAATCAATTGGTATCATCCTGATCCTCGGTCCTTTCTAATTATCTATGTCCTGTTTCAGTCAATTACTATCATCCTGATCCTCCGTCCATTCTAATTATCTATGTCCTGTTTCAGTCAATTACTATCATCCTGATCCTCTGTACATTCTAATTATCTATGTCCTGTTTCAGTCAATTACTATCATCCTGATCCTCCGTCCATTCTAATTATCTATGTCCTGTTTCAGTCAATTACTATCATCCTGATCCTCTGTCCATTCTAATTAACTATGTCCCGTTCAGTCAATTACTATCATTCTGATCCTCTCGCCTTTCTAATTATCTATGTCCTGTTTCAGTCAATTACTATCATCCTGATCCTCTGTCCTCTCTAATTATCTATGTCCTGTTTCAGTCAATTACTATCATCCTGATCCTCTGTCCTCTCTAATTATCTATGTCCTGTTTCAGTCAATTACTGTCATCCTGATCCTCTGTCCATTCTAATTAGCTATGTCCTGTTTCAGTCAATTACTATCATCCTGATCCTCTCGCCTTTCTAATTATATATGTCCTGTTTCGGTCAATTACTATCATCCTGATCCTCTGTCTTCTCTAATTATCTATGTCCTGTTTCAGTCAATTACTATCATCCTGATCCTCTGTCCATTCGAATTATCTATGTCCTGCTTCAGTCAATTACTATCATCCTGATCCTCTGTCTATTCTAATTATCTATGTCCTGTTTCAGTCAATTACTATCATCCTGATCCTCTGTCCTCTCTAATTATCTATGTCCTGTTTCAGTCAATTACTATCATCCTGATCCTCTGTCCTCTCTAATTATCTATGTCCTGTTTCAGTCAATTACTATCATCCTGATCCTCTGTCCATTCTAATTAGCTATGTCCTGTTTCATTCAATTACTATCATCCCGATCCTCTCGCCTTTCTAATTATATATGTCCTGTTTCAGTCAATTACTATCATCCTGATCCTCTGTCTTCTCTAATTATCTATGTCCTGTTTCAGTCAATTACTATCATCCTGATCCTCTGTCCTCTCTAATTATCTATGTCATGTTTCAGTCAATTACTATCATCCTGATCCTCTGTCCATTCTAATTATCAATGTCCTCTTGCAGTCAATTACTATCATCATGATCCTCTGTCCATTCTAATTATCTATGTCCTGTTTCAGTCAATTATTATCATCCTGATCCTCTGTCCTCTCTAATTATCTATGTCATGTTTCAGTCAATTACTATCATCCTGATCCTCTGTCCATTCGAATTATCTATGTCCTGCTTCAGTCAATTACTATCATCCTGATCCTCTGTCTATTCTAATTATCTATGTCCTGTTTCAGTCAATTACTATCATCCTGATCCTCTGTTCTCTCAAATTATCTATGTCCTGTTTCAGTCAATTACTATCATCCTGATCCTCTGTCCTGTCTAATTATCTATGTCCTGTTTCAGTCAATTACTATCATCCTGATCCTCTGTCCATTCTAATTAGCTATATCCTGTTTCAGTCAATTACTATCATCCTGATCCTCTCGCCTTTCTAATTATATATGTCCTGTTTCAGTCAATTACTATCATCCTGTTCCTCTGTCTTCTCTAATTATCTATGTCCTGTTTCAGTCAATTACTATCATCCTGATGCTCTGACCATTCTAATTATCTATGTCCTGTTTCAGTCAATTACTATCATCCTGATCCTCTGTCCATTCTAATTATCTATGTCCTGTTCCAGTCAATTACTATCATCCTGATCCTCTGACCATTCTAATTATCTATGTCCTGTTTCAGTCAATTACTATCATCCTGATCCTCTGACCATTCTAATTATCTATGTCCTGTTTCAGTCAATTACTATCATCCTGATCCTCTGTCCATTCTAATTGTCCATGTCCTTTTTCAGTCAATTGCTATCATCCTGATCCTCTGTCCATTCTAATTAACACTGTCCTGTTTCAGTCAATTACTATCATCCTGATCCTCTGTCCATTCTAATTATCTATGTCTTGTTTCAGTCAATTACTATCATCCTGATCCTCTGTCCATTCTAATTATCTATGTCTTGTTTCAGTCAATTACTATCATCCTGATCCTCTGTCTATTCTAATTATCTATGTCCTGTTTCAGTCAATTACTATCATCCTGATCCTCTGTCCATTCTAATTAACACTGTCCTGTTTCAGTCAATTACTATCATGCTGATCCTCTGACCATTCTAATTATCTATGTCCTGTTTCAGTCAATTACTATCATCCTGATCCTCGGTCCTTTCTAATTATCTATGTCCTGTTTAAGTCAATTACTATCATCCTGATCCTCCGTCCATTCTAATTATCTATGTCCTGTTTCAGTCAATTACTATCATCCTGATCCTCCGTCCATTCTAATTATCTATGTCCTGTTTCAGTCAATTACTATCATCCTGATCCTCCGTCCATTCTAATTATCTATGTCCTGTTTCAGTCAATTACTATCATCCTGATCCTCTGTCCATTCTAATTAGCTATATCCTGTTTCAGTCAATTACTATCATCCTGATCCTCTCGCCTTTCTAACTATCTATGTCCTGTTTCAGTCAATTACTATCATCCTGATCCTCTGTCCTCTCTAATTATCTATGTCCTGTTTCAGTCAATTACTATCATCCTGATCCTCTGTCCTCTCTAATTATCTATGTCATGTTTCAGTCAATTACTATCATCCTGATCCTCTGTCCATTCGAATTATCTATGTCCTGCTTCAGTCAATTACTATCATCCTGATCCTCTGTCTATTCTAACTATCTATGTCCTGTTTCAGTCAATTACTATCATCCTGATCCTCTGTCCTCTCTAATTATCTATGTCCTGTTTCAGTCAATTACTATCATCCTGATCCTCTGTCCTCTCTAATTATCTATGTCCTGTTTCAGTCAATTACTATCATCCTGATCCTCTGTCCATTCTAATTAGCTATATCCAGTTTCAGTCAATTACTATCATCCTGATCCTCTCGCCTTTCTAATTATATATGTCCTGTTTCAGTCAATTACTATCATCCTGTTCCTCTGTCTTCTCTATTTATCAATGTCCTGTCTCAGTCAATTACTATCATCCTGATCCTCTGTCCTCTCTAATTATCTATGTACTGTTTCATTCAATTACTATCATCCTGATCCTCCGTCCTCTCTAATTATCTATGTCATGTTTCAGTCAATTACTATCATCCTGATCCTCTGTCCATTCCAATTATCTATGTCCTCTTGCAGTCAATTACTATCATCCAGATCCTCTGTCCATTCGAATAATCTATGTCCTGCTTCAGTCCATTACTATCATCCTGATCCTCTGTCCTCTCTAATTATCTATGTCCTGTTTCAGTCAATTACTATCATCCAGATCCTCTGACCATTCTAATCATCTATGTCCTGTTTCAGTCAATTACTATCATCCTGATCCTCTGTCCATTCGAATAATCTATCTCCTGCTTCAGTCCATTACTATCATCCTGATCCTCTGTCCTCTCTAATTATCTATGTCCTGTTTCAGTCAATTACTATCATCCTGATCCTCTGTCCATTCTAATTATCTATGTCCTGGTTCAGTCAATTACTATCATCCTGATCCTCTGTCCTCTCTAATTATCTATGTCCTGTTTCAGTCAATTACTATCATCCTGATCCTCTGTCCTCTCTAATTATCTATGTCCTGTTTCAGTCAATTACTATCATGCTGATCCACTGTCCATTCTAATTATCTATGTCCTGTTTCAGTCAATTACTATCATCCTGATCCTCTGTCTATTCTAATTATCTATGTCCTGTTTCAGTCAATTACTATCATCCTTATCCTCTGTCTATTTAAATTATCTATGTCCTGTTTCAGTCAATTACTATCATCCTGATCCTCTGTCTATTCTAATTATCTATGTCCTGTTTCAGTCAATTACTATCATCCTGATCCTCTGTCTATTCTAATTATCTATGTCCTGTTTCAGTCAATTATTATCATCCTGATCCTCAGCCTATTCTAATTATCTATGTCCTGTTTCAGTCAATTACTGTCATCCTGATGCTCTGTCTATTCTAATTATCTATGTCCTGTTTCAGTCAATTATTATCATCCTTATCCTCTGTCCATTCTAATTATATATGTCCTGTTCCAGTCATTTACTGTCATCCTGATCCTCAGTCCATTCTAATTATTTATGTCCAGTTCCAGTCAATTACTATCATCCTGATCCTCTGTCCATTCCAATTATATATGTCCTGCTCCAGTCATTTACTGTCATCCTGTTCCTCTGTCCATTCTAATTATCTATGTCCTGTTTCAGTCAATTACTATCATCCTGATCCTCTGTCCATTCTAATTATCTATGTCCTGCTTCAGTCAATTATTTACATCCTGATCCTCTGTCCATTCTAATTATCTAAGTCCTGTTTCAGTCAATTATTATCATCCTGATCCTCTGTCCAATCTAATTAACACTGTCCTGTTTCAGTCAATTACTATCATCCTGATCCTCTGTCCATTCTAATTATCTATGTCCTGCTTCAGTCAATTATTTTCATCCTGATCCTCTGTCCATTCTAATTATCAAAGTCCTGCTTCAGTCAATTATTTTCATCCTGATCCTCTGTCCAATCTAATTAACACTGTCCTGTTTCAGTCAATTACTATCATCCTGATCCTCTGTCCATTCTAATTATCTATGTCCTGCTTCAGTCAATTATTTTAATCCTGATCCTCTGTCCTTTCTAATTATCTATGTCCTGTTTCAGTCAATTACTATCATCCAGATCCTCTGTCCTCTCTAATTATCTATGTCCTGTTTCATTCAATTACTATCATCCTGATCCTCTGTCCATTCTAATTAGCTATGTCCTGTTTCAGTCAATTACTATCATCCTGATCCTCCGTCCATTCTAATTATCTATGTCCTGTTTCAGTCAATTACTATCATCCTGACCTTCTGTCCATTCTAATTATCTATGTCCTGTTTCAGTCAATTACTATCATCCTGATCCTCTCGCCTTTCTAATTATCTATGTCCTGTTTCAGTCAATTACTATCATCCTGATCCTCTGTCCTCTCTAATTATCTATGTCCTGTTTCAGTCAATTACTATCATCCTGATCCTCTGATCATTCTAATTAGCTATGTCCTGTTTCAGTCAATTACTATCATCCTGATCCTCTCGCCTTTCTAATTATATATGTCCTGTTTCAGTCAATTACTATCATCCTGATCCTCTGTCTTCTCTAATTATCTATGTCCTGTTTCAGTCAATTACTATCATCCTGATCCTCTGTCCATTCGAATTATCTATGTCCTGCTTCAGTCAATTACTATCATCCTGATCCTCTGTCCTCTCTAATTATCTATGTCCTGTTTCAGTCAATTACTATCATCCTGATCCTCTGTCCTCTCTAATTATCTAAGTCCTCTTTCAGTCAATTATTATCATCCTGATCCTCTGTCCATTCTATTTATTTATGTTCTGTTTCTGTCAATTATTCAATTACTATCATAATGATCCTCTGTCCATTCTAATTATCTGTGTCCTGTTTCAGTCAAATACTATCATCCTGATCCTCTGTCCATTCTATTTATTTATGTCCTGTTTCAGTCAATTACTATCATCCTGATCCTCTGTCCACTCTAATTATCTATGTCCTGTTTCAGTCAATTATTATCATCCTGATCCTCTGTCCATTTTAATTATCTATGTCCTGTTTCAGTCAATTACTATCATCCTGATCATCTGTCCATTCTAATTATCTATGTCCTGTTTCAGTCAATTACTATCATCCTGATCCTCTGTACATTCTAATTATCTACGGCCGGTTTCAGTCAATTACTATCATCCTGAACCTCTCGCCTTTCTAATTATCTATGTCCTGTTTCAGTCAATTACTGTCATCCTGATCCTCTGTCCATTCTAATTATCTATGTCCTGTTTCAGTCGATTACTATCATCCTGATCCTCTGTCCATTCTAATTATCTATGTCCTGTTTCAGTCAATTACTATCATCCTGATCCTCTGTCCATTCCAATTATCTATGTCCTGCTTCAGTCAATTACTGTCATCCTGATCCTCTGTCTATTCTAATTATCTATGTCCTGCTTCAGTCAATTACTACCATCCTGAGCCTCTGTCCATTTTAATTATCAATGTCCTTTTTCAGTCAATTACTATCATCCTGAACCTCTGTCCATTCTAATTAACACTGTCCTGTTTCAGTCAATTACTATCATCCTGATCCTCTGTCCATTCTAATTATCTATGTCCTGTTTCAGTCAATTACTATCATCCGGACCCTCTGTCTATTCTAATAATCTATGTCCTGTTTCAGTCAATTACTATCATCCTGATCCTCTGTCTATTCTAATTATCTATGTCCTGTTTCAGTCAATTACTATCATCCTGATCCTCTGTCCATTCTAATGATCTATGTCCTGTTTCAGTCAATTACTTTCATCCTGATCCTCTGTCCATTCTAATTATCTATGTCCTGTTTCAGTCAATTACTATCATCCTGATCCTCTGTCCATTCTAATTATCTATGTCCTGTTTCAGTCAATTACTATCATCCTGATCCTCTGTCCATTCTAATTATCTATGTCCTGTTTCAGTCAATTACTATCATCCTGATCCTCTGTCCATTCCAATTATCTATGTCATCTTTCAGTCAATTACTATCATCCTGATCCTCTGTCCATTCTAATTATCTATGTCATCTTTCAGTCAATTACTATCATCCTGATCCTCTGTCTATTCTAATTATCTAAGTCCTATTTCAGTCAATTGGTATCATCTTGATCCTCTGAACATTCTAATTATCTATGTCCTTTTTCAGTCTATTACTATCATCCTGATCCTCTGTCCATTCTAATTATCTAAGTCCTGTTTCAGTCAATTGTTATCATCCTGATCCTCTGAACATTCTAATTATCTATGTCCGGTTTCAGTCAATTACTATCATCCTGATCCTCCGTCCATTCTAATTATCTAAGTCCTGTTTCAGTCAATTGGTATCATCCTGATCCTCTGAACATTCTAATTATCTAAGTCCTGTTTCAGTCAATTGGTATCATCCTGATCCACTGTCTATTCTAATTATCTAAGTCCTGTTTCAGTCAATTGGTATCATCCTGATCCTCTGAACATTCTAATTATCTATGTCCTGTTTCAGTCAATTACTATCATCCTGATCCTCTGTCCTTTCTAATTATCTATGTCCTGTGTCAGTCAATTACTATCATCCTGATCCTCTGTCCATTCTAATTATCTATGTCCTGTTACAGTCAATTACTATCATCCTGATCTTCTGTCCATTCTAATTATCTATGTCCTGTTTCAGTCAATTACTATCATCCTGATCCTCTGTCTACTCCAATTATCTATGTCCTGTTTCAGTCAATTACTATCATCCTGATCCTCTGTCCATTCTAATTATCTATGTCCTGCTTCAGTCAATTTCAATCATCCTGATCCTCTGTCCTATCTAATTATCTATGTCCTGTTTCAGTCAATTACTATCATCCTGATCCTCTGTCCATTCTAATTATCTCTGTCGTGTTTCATTCAATTACTATCATCCTGATCCTCTGACCATTCTAATGATCTATGTCCTGCTTCAGTCAATTACTATCATCCTGATCCTCTGTCCATTCTAATTATCTATGTCCTGTTTCAGTCAATTACTATCATCCTGATCCTCTGTCCATTCTAATTATCTATGTCCTGGTTCAGTCATTTACTATCATCCTGATCCTCTGTCCATTCTAATTATCTATGTCCTGTTTCAGTCAATTACTATCATCCTGATCCTCTGTCCATTCTAATTAACACTGTCCTGTTTCAGTCAATTACTATCATCCGGACCCTCTGTCTATTCTAATAATCTATGTCCTGTTTCAGTCAATTACTATCATCCTGATCCTCTGTCTATTCTAATTATCTATGTCCTGTTTCAGTCAATTACTATCATCCTGATCCTCTGTCCATTCTAATTATCTATGTCCTGTTTCAGTCAATTACTATCATCCTGATCCTCTGTCCATTCTAATTATCTCTGTCCTGTTTCAGTCAATTACTATCATCCTGATCCTCTGTCCATTCTAATTATCTATGTCATCTTTCAGTCAATTACTATCATCCTGATCCTCTGTCTATTCTAATTATCTAAGTCCTGTTTCAGTCAATTGGTATCATCTTGATCCTCTGAACATTCTAATTATCTATGTCCTTTTTCAGTCTATTACTATCATCCTGATCCTCTGTCCATTCTAATTATCTAAGTCCTGTTTCAGTCAATTGGTATAATCCTGATCCTCTGAACATTCTAATTATCTATGTCCGGTTTCAGTCAATTACTATCATCCTGATCCTCCGTCCATTCTAATTATCTAAGTCCTGTTTCAGTCAATTGGTATCATCCTGATCCTCTGTCTATTCTAATTATCTAAGTCCTGTTTCAGTCAATTGGTATCATCCTGATCCTCTGAACATTCTAATTATCTATGTCCTGTTTCAGTCAATTACTATCATCCTGATCCTCTGTCCTTTCTAATTATCTATGTCCTGTTTCAGTCAATTACTATCATCCTGATCCTCTGTCCATTCTAATTATCTATGTCCTGTTACAGTCAATTACTATCATCCTGATCTTCTGTCCATTCTAATTATCTATGTCCTGTTTCAGTCAATTACTATCATCCTGATCCTCTGTCTACTCCAATTATCTATGTCCTGTTTCAGTCAATTACTATCATCCTGATCCTCTGTCCTTTCTAATTATCTATGTCCTGTTTCAGTCAATTACTATCATCCTGATCCTCTGTCCATTCTAATTATCTATGTCCTGCTTCAGTCAATTTCTATCATCCTGATCCTCTGTCCTCTCTAATTATCTATGTCCTGTTTCAGTCAATTACTATCATCCTGATCCTCTGTCCATTCTAATTATCTCTGTCGTGTTTCATTCAATTACTATCATCCTGATCCTCTGACCATTCTAATGATCTATGTCCTGCTTCAGTCAATTACTATCATCCTGATCCTCTGTCCATTCTAATTATCTATGTCCTGTTTCAGTCAATTACTATCATCCTGATCCTCTGTCCATTCTAATTATCTATGTCCTGGTTCAGTCATTTACTATCATCCTGATCCTCTGTCCATTCTAATTATCTATGTCCTGTTTCAGTCAATTACTATCATCCTGATCCTCTGAACATTCTAATTATCTATGTCGTGTTTCATTCAATTACTATCATCCTGATCCTCTGTCTATTCTAATTATCTATGTCCTGTTTCAGTCAATTACTATCATCCTGATCCTCTGTCCATTCTAATTATCTATGTCCTGTTTCAGTCAATTACTATCATCCTGATCCTCTGTCCATTCTAATTATCTATGTCCTGTTTCAGTCAATTACTATCATCCTGATCCTCTGTCTATTCTAATTATCTAAGTCCTGTTTCAGTCAATTACTATCATCCTGACCCTCTGTCTATTCTAATTATCTATGTCCTGTTTCAGTCGATTACTATAATCCAGATCCTCTGTCTATTCTAATTATATATGTCCTGTTTCAGTCAATTACTATCATCCTGATCCTCTGTCTATTCTAATTATCTATGTCCTGTTTCAGTCAATTACTATCATCCTGATCCTCTGTCCATTCTAATTATCTATGTCCTGTTTCAGTCAATTACTATCATCCTGATCCTCTGTCCATTCTAATTATCTATGTCCTGTTTCAGTCAATTACTATCATCCTGATCCTCTGTCTATTCTAATTATCTATGTCGTGTTTCAGTCAATTACTATCATCCAGATCCTCTGACCATTCTAATCATCTATGTCCTGTTTCAGTCAATTATTATCATCCTGATCCTCTGTCCATTCTAATTATATATGTCCTTTTCCAGTCAATTACTATCATCCTGATCCTCTGTCCATTCTAATTATCTATTTCCCCTTTCAGTCAATTACTATCATCCTGATCCTCTGTCCATTCTAATTATCTATGTCCTGTTCCAGTCAGTTACTGTCATCCTGATCCTCTGTCCATTCTAATTATTTATGTCCTGTTCCAGTCAATTACTATCATCCTGATCCTCTGTCCATTCTAATTATCTATGTCCTGTTTCAGTCAATTACTATCATCCTGATCCTCTGTCCATTCTAATTATCTCTGTCCTGTTTCAGTCAATTACTATCATCCTGATCCTCTGTCCATTCTAATTATTTATGTCCTGATCCAGTCATTTACTGTCATCCTGATCCTCTGTCCATTCTAATTATCTATGTCCTGTTTCAGTCAATTACTATCATCCTGATCCTCTGTCCTTTCTAATTATCTATGTCTTGTTTCAGACAATTACTATCATCCTGATCCTCTGTCCTTTCCAATTATCTATGTCCTTTTTCAGTCAATTACTATCATCCTGATCCTCTGTCCATTCTAATTATCTATGTCCAGTTTCAGTCAATTACTGTCATCCAGATCCTCTGACCATTCTAGTTATCTATGTCCCGTTTCAGTCAATTACTATCAGCCTGATCCTCTGACCATTCTAATTATCTATGTCCTGTTTCAGTTAATTACTATCATCCTGATCCTCTGACCATTCTAATTATCTATGTCCTGTTTCAGTCAATTACTATCATCCTGATCCTCTGTCCTTTCTAATTATCTATGTCTTGTTTCAGACAATTACTATCATCCTGATCCTCTGTCTATTCTAATTATCTATGTCCTGTTTCAGTCGATTACTATCATCCTGATCCTCTGTCCATTCTAATTATCCATGTCCTGTTTCAGTCAATTACTATCATCCTGATCCTCTGTCCATTCTAATTATCTATGTCCTGTTTCAGTCAATTACTATCATCCTGATCCTCTGTCCATTCTAATTATCTATGTCCTGTTTCAGTCAATTACTATCATCCTGATCCTCTGTCCATTCTAATTATCTATGTCCTGTTTCAGTCAATTACTATCATCCTGATCCTCTGACCATTCTAGTTATCTATGTCCTGTTTCAGTCAATTACTATCATCCTGATCCTCAGACCATTCTAATTATCTATGTCCTGTTTCAGTCAATTACTATCATCCTGATCCTCTGACCATTCTAGTTATTTATGTCCTGTTTCAGTCAATTACGATCATCCTGATCCTCAGACCATTCTAATTATCTATGTCCTGTTTCAGTCAATTTCTATCATCCTGATCCTCTGAACATTCTAATTATCCATGTCCTGTTTCAGACAATTACTATCATCCTGATCCTCTGTACTTTCTAATTATCTATGTCCTGTTTCAGTCAATTACTATCATCCTGATCCTCTGTCCATTCTAATTATCTATGTCCTTTTTCAGTCAATTGCTATCATCCTGATCCACTGACCATTCTAATTATCTATGTCCTGTTTCAGTCAATTACTATCATCCTGATCCTCTGTACATTCTAATTATCAATGTACTGTTTCAGTCAATATCTATCATCCTGATCCTCTGAACATTCTAATTATCCATGTCCTGTTTCAGTCAATTACTATCATCCTGATCCTCTGACCATTCTAATTATCTATGTCCTGTTTCAGTCAATTACTATCATCCTGATCCTCTGTCCATTCTAATTATCTATGTCCTGTTTCAGTCAATTACTATCATCCTGATCCACTGACCATTCTAATTATCGATGTCCTGTTTCAGTCAGTTACTATCATCCTGATCCTCTGTCCATTCTAGTTATCTATGCCCTGTTTCAGTCAATTACTATCATCCTGATCCTCTGAACATTCTAATTATATATGTCCTGTTTCAGTCAATTCCTATCTTCCTGATCCTCTGTCCATTCTAATTATCTATGTCCTGTTTCAGTCAATTAGTATCATCCTGATCCACTGACCATTCTAATTATCTATGTCCTGTTTCAGTCAATTACTATCATCCTGATCCTCTGTCCATTCTAATTATCTATGTCCTGTTTCAGTCAATTACTATCATCCTGATCCTCTGAACATTCTAATTATCTATGTCCTGTTTCAGTCAATTACTATCATCCTGATCCTCTGAACATTCTAATTATCAATGTCCTGTTTCAGTCAATTACTATCATCCTGATCCTCTGTCCATTCTAATTATCTATGTACTGTTTCAGTCAAATACTAACATCCTGATCCTCTGAACATTCTAATTATCGATGTCCTGTTTCAGTCAATTACTATCATCCTGATCCTCTGTCCATTCTAATTATCTATGTCCTGTTACAGTCAATTACTATCATCCTGATCCTCTGTCCATTCTAATTATCTATGTCCTGTTTCAGTCAATTAATATCATCCTGATCCACTGACCATTCTAATTATCTGTGTCCTGTTTCAGTCAATTACTATCATCCTGATCCTCTGTCTATTCTAATTATCTATGTCCTGTTTCAGTCAATTACTATCATCCTGATCCTCTGTCTATTCTAATTATCTATGTCCTGTTTCAGTCAATTACTATCATCCTGATCCTCTGTCTATTCTAATTATCTATGTCCTGTTTCAGTCAATTACTATCATCCTGATCCTCTGTCCATTCTAATTATCTATGTCCTGTTACAGTCAATTACTATCATCCTGATCCTCTGTCCATTCTAATTATCTATGTCCTGTTTCAGTCAATTAATATCATCCTGATCCACTGACCATTCTAATTATCTGTGTCCTGTTTCAGTCAATTACTATCATCCTGATCCTCTGTCTATTCTAATTATCTATGTCCTGTTTCAGTCAATTACTATCATCCTGATCCTCTGTCTATTCTAATTATCTATGTCCTGTTTCCGTCAATTACTATCATCCTGATCCTCTGTCCATTCTAATTATCTATGTCCTGTTACAGTCAATTACTATCATCCTGATCCTCTGTCCATTCTAATTATCTATGTCCTGTTTCAGTCAATTAATATCATCCTGATCCACTGACCATTCTAATTATCTATGTCCTGTTTCAGGCAATTACTATCATCCTGATCCTCTGTCCATTCTAATTATCTATGTCCTGTTTCAGTCAATTACTATCATCCTGATCCTCTGAACATTCTAATTATATATGTCCTGTTTCAGTCAATTCTTATCTTCCTGATCCTCTGTCCATTCTAATTATCTATGTCCTGTTTCAGTCAATTACTATCATCCTGATCCTCTGTCCTTTCTAATTATCTATGTGCTGTTTCAGTCAATTACTATCATCCTGATCCTCTGACCATTCTAATTATCTATGTCCTGTTACAGTCAATTACTATCATCCTGTTCCTCTGTCCATTCTAATTATCTATGTCCTGTTTCAGTCAATTACTATCATCCTGATCCTCTGAACATTCTAATTATATATGTCCTGTTTCAGTCAATTCTTATCTTCCTGATCCTCTGTCCATTCTAATTATCTATGTCCTGTTTCAGTCAATTACTATCATCCTGATCCTCTGTCCTTTCTAATTATCTATGTGCTGTTTCAGTCAATTACTATCATCCTGATCCTCTGACCATTCTAATTATCGATGTCCTGTTTCAGTCAATTACTATCATCCTGATCCTCTGTCCATTCTAATTATCTATGTCCTGTTTCAGTCAATTACTAACATCCTGATCCTCTGTCTATTCTAATTATCTATGTCCTGTTTCAGTCAAATACTATCATCCTGATCCACTGAACATTCTAATTATATATGTCCTGTTTCAGTCAATTACTATCATCCTGATCCTCTGTCTATTCTAATTATCTATGTCCTGTTTCAGTCAATTACTATCATCCTGATCCTCTGTCCATTCTAATTATCTATGTCCTGTTCCAGTCAATTACTATCATCCTGATCCTCTGTCCATTCTAATTATCTATGTACTGTTCCAGTCAATTACTATCATCCTGATCCTCTGAACATTCTAATTATATATGTACTGTTTCAGTCAATTACTATCATCCTGATCCTCTGTCCATTCTAATTATCTATGTCCTGTTCCAGTCAATTACTATCATCCTGATCCTCTGTCTATTCTAATTATCTATGTCCTGTTCCAGTCAATTACTATCATCCTGATCCTCTGTCTATTCTAATTATCTATGTCCTGTTTCAGTCAATTACTATCATCCTGATCCTCTGTCTATTCTAATTATCTATGTCCTGTTTCAGTCAATTACTATCATCCTGATCCTCTGAACATTCTAATTATCTATGTCCTGTTCCAGTCAATTACTATCATCCTGATCCTCTGTCTATTCTAATTATCTATGTCCTGTTTCAGTCAATTACTATTATCCTGATCCTCTGTCCATTCTAATTATATATGTCCTGTTCCAGTCAATTACTATCATCCTGACTCTCTGTCCATTCTAATTATCTATGTCCTGTTCCAGTCAATTACTATCATCCTGATCCTCTGTCCATTCTAATTATATATGTCCTGTTCCAGTCAATTACTATCATCCTGATCCTCTGTCTATTCTAATTATATATGTCCTGTTTCAGTCCATTACTATCATCCTGATACTCTGTCCATTCTAATTATCTATGTCCTGTTCCAGACAATTACTATCATCCTGATCCTCTGTCCATTCTAATTATATATGTCCTGTTTCAGTCAATTTTTATCATCCTCATCTTCTGTCCATTCTAATTATATATGTCCTGTTTCAGTCAATTCCTATCTTCCTGATCCTCTGTCCATTCTAATTATCTATGTCCTGTTTCAGTCAATTACTATCATCCTGATCCTCTGTCCTTTCTAATTATCTATGTCCTGTTTCAGTCAATTACTATCATCCTGATCCTCTGTCCATTCTAATTATCTATGTCCTGTTTCAGTCAATTACTATCATCCTGATCCACTGACCATTCTAATTATCTATGTCCTATTTCAGTCAATTACTATCATCCTGATCCTCTGTCCATTCTAATTATCTATGTCCTGTTTCAGTCAATTACTATCATCCTGATCCTCTGAACATTCTAATTATATATGTCATGTTTCAGTCAATTATTATCATCCTGATCCTCTGTCTATTCTAATTCTCTATGTCCTGTTTCAGTCAATTACTATCATCCTGATCCTCTGTCCATTCTAATTATCTATGTCCTGTTTCAGTCAATTACTATCATCCTGATCCTCTGTCTACTCCAATTATCTATGTCCTGTTTCAGTCAATTACTATCATCCTGATCCCCAGTCCATTCTAATTATCTATGTCCTGTTTCAGTCAATTACTATCATCCTGATCCTCTGTCCATTCTAATTATCTATGTCCTGTTTCAGTCAATTACTATCATCCTGATCCTCTGTCCATTCTAATTATTTATGTCCTGATCCAGTCATTTACTGTCATCCTGATCCTCTGTCCATTCTAATTATCTATGTCTTGTTTCAGTCAATTACTATCATCCTGATCCTCTGTCCTTTCTAATTATCTATGTCTTGTTTCAGACAATTACTATCATCCTGATCCTCTGTCCTTTCCAATTATCTATGTCCTGTTACAGTCAATTACTATCATCCTGATCCTCTGTCCATTCTAATTATCTATGTCCTGTTACAGTCAATTACTATCATCCTGATCCTCTGTCCATTCTAATTATCTATGTACTGTTTCAGTCAAATACTAACATCCTGATCCTCTGTCTATTCTAATTATCTATGTCCTGTTTCAGTCAATTACTATCATCCTGATCCTCTGAACATTCTAATTATATATGTCATGTTTCAGTCAATTATTATCATCCTGATCCTCTGTCTATTCTAATTCTCTATGTCCTGTTTCAGTCAATTACTATCATCCTGATCCTCTGTCCATTCTAATTATCTATGTCCTGTTTCAGTCAATTACTATCATCCTGATCCTCTGTCTACTCCAATTATCTATGTCCTGTTTCAGTCAATTACTATCATCCTGATTCTCAGTCCATTCTAATTATCTATGTCCTGTTTCAGTCAATTACTATCATCCTGATCCTCTGTCCATTCTAATTATCTATGTCCTGTTTCAGTCAATTACTATCATCCTGATCCTCTGTCCATTCTAATTATCTCTGTCCTGTTTCAGTCAATTACTATCATCCTGATCCTCTGTCCATTCTAATTATTTATGTCCTGATCCAGTCATTTACTGTCATCCTGATCCTCTGTCCATTCTAATTATCTATGTCCTGTTTCAGTCAATTACTATCATCCTGATCCTCTGTCCTTTCTAATTATCTATGTCTTGTTTCAGACAATTACTATCATCCTGATCCTCTGTCCTTTCCAATTATCTATGTCCTGTTACAGTCAATTACTATCATCCTGATCCTCTGTCCATTCTAATTATCTATGTCCTGCTTCAGTCAATTACTATCATCCTGATCCACTGACCATTCTAATTATCTATGTCCTGTTTCAGGCAATTACTATCATCCTGATCCTCTGTCCATTCTAATTATCTATGTCCTGTTTCAGTCAATTACTATCATCCTGATCCTCTGAACATACTAATTATATATGTCCTGTTTCAGTCAATTCTTATCTTCCTGATCCTCTGTCCATTCTAATTATCTATGTCCTGTTTCAGTCAATTACTATCATCCTGATCCTCTGTCCTTTCTAATTATCTATGTCCTGTTTCAGTCAATTAATATCATCCTGATCCACTGACCATTCTAATTATCTGTGTCCTGTTTCAGTCAATTACTATCATCCTGATCCTCTGTCTATTCTAATTATCTATGTCCTGTTTCAGTCAATTACTATCATCCTGATCCTCTGTCTATTCTAATTATCTATGTCCTGTTTCAGTCAATTACTATCATCCTGATCCTCTGTCCATTCTAATTATCTATGTCCTGTTACAGTCAATTACTATCATCCTGATCCTCTGTCCATTCTAATTATCTATGTCCTGTTTCAGTCAATTAATATCATCCTGATCCACTGACCATTCTAATTATCTATGTCCTGTTTCAGGCAATTACTATCATCCTGATCCTCTGTCCATTCTAATTATCTATGTCCTGTTTCAGTCAATTACTATCATCCTGATCCTCTGAACATTCTAATTATATATGTCCTGTTTCAGTCAATTCTTATCTTCCTGATCCTCTGTCCATTCTAATTATCTATGTCCTGTTTCAGTCAATTACTATCATCCTGATCCTCTGTCCTTTCTAATTATCTATGTGCTGTTTCAGTCAATTACTATCATCCTGATCCTCTGACCATTCTAATTATCTATGTCCTGTTACAGTCAATTACTATCATCCTGTTCCTCTGTCCATTCTAATTATCTATGTCCTGTTTCAGTCAATTACTATCATCCTGATCCTCTGAACATTCTAATTATATATGTCCTGTTTCAGTCAATTCTTATCTTCCTGATCCTCTGTCCATTCTAATTATCTATGTCCTGTTTCAGTCAATTACTATCATCCTGATCCTCTGTCCTTTCTAATTATCTATGTGCTGTTTCAGTCAATTACTATCATCCTGATCCTCTGACCATTCTAATTATCGATGTCCTGTTTCAGTCAATTACTATCATCCTGATCCTCTGTCCATTCTAATTATCTATGTCCTGTTTCAGTCAATTACTAACATCCTGATCCTCTGTCTATTCTAATTATCTATGTCCTGTTTCAGTCAAATACTATCATCCTGATCCACTGAACATTCTAATTATATATGTCCTGTTTCAGTCAATTACTATCATCCTGATCCTCTGTCTATTCTAATTATCTATGTCCTGTTTCAGTCAATTACTATCATCCTGATCCTCTGTCCATTCTAATTATCTATGTCCTGTTCCAGTCAATTACTATCATCCTGATCCTCTGTCCATTCTAATTATCTATGTACTGTTCCAGTCAATTACTATCATCCTGATCCTCTGAACATTCTAATTATATATGTACTGTTTCAGTCAATTACTATCATCCTGATCCTCTGTCCATTCTAATTATCTATGTCCTGTTCCAGTCAATTACTATCATCCTGATCCTCTGTCTATTCTAATTATCTATGTCCTGTTCCAGTCAATTACTATCATCCTGATCCTCTGTCTATTCTAATTATCTATGTCCTGTTTCAGTCAATTACTATCATCCTGATCCTCTGTACATTCTAATTATCTATGTCCTGTTTCAGTCAATTACTATCATCCTGATCCTCTGAACATTCTAATTATCTATGTCCTGTTCCAGTCAATTACTATCATCCTGATCCTCTGTCTATTCTAATTATCTATGTCCTGTTTCAGTCAATTACTATTATCCTGATCCTCTGTCCATTCTAATTATATATGTCCTGTTCCAGTCAATTACTATCATCCTGACTCTCTGTCCATTCTAATTATCTATGTCCTGTTCCAGTCAATTACTATCATCCTGATCCTCTGTCCATTCTAATTATATATGTCCTGTTCCAGTCAATTACTATCATCCTGATCCTCTGTCTATTCTAATTATATATGTCCTGTTTCAGTCCATTACTATCATCCTGATACTCTGTCCATTCTAATTATCTATGTCCTGTTCCAGACAATTACTATCATCCTGATCCTCTGTCCATTCTAATTATATATGTCCTGTTTCAGTCAATTTTTATCATCCTCATCTTCTGTCCATTCTAATTATATATGTCCTGTTTCAGTCAATTCCTATCTTCCTGATCCTCTGTCCATTCTAATTATCTATGTCCTGTTTCAGTCAATTACTATCATCCTGATCCTCTGTCCTTTCTAATTATCTATGTCCTGTTTCAGTCAATTACTATCATCCTGATCCTCTGTCCATTCTAATTATCTATGTCCTGTTTCAGTCAATTACTATCATCCTGATCCACTGACCATTCTAATTATCTATGTCCTATTTCAGTCAATTACTATCATCCTGATCCTCTGTCCATTCTAATTATCTATGTCCTGTTTCAGTCAATTACTATCATCCTGATCCTCTGAACATTCTAATTATATATGTCATGTTTCAGTCAATTATTATCATCCTGATCCTCTGTCTATTCTAATTCTCTATGTCCTGTTTCAGTCAATTACTATCATCCTGATCCTCTGTCCATTCTAATTATCTATGTCCTGTTTCAGTCAATTACTATCATCCTGATCCTCTGTCTACTCCAATTATCTATGTCCTGTTTCAGTCAATTACTATCATCCTGATCCCCAGTCCATTCTAATTATCTATGTCCTGTTTCAGTCAATTACTATCATCCTGATCCTCTGTCCATTCTAATTATCTATGTCCTGTTTCAGTCAATTACTATCATCCTGATCCTCTGTCCATTCTAATTATCTCTGTCCTGTTTCAGTCAATTACTATCATCCTGATCCTCTGTCCATTCTAATTATTTATGTCCTGATCCAGTCATTTACTGTCATCCTGATCCTCTGTCCATTCTAATTATCTATGTCTTGTTTCAGTCAATTACTATCATCCTGATCCTCTGTCCTTTCTAATTATCTATGTCTTGTTTCAGACAATTACTATCATCCTGATCCTCTGTCCTTTCCAATTATCTATGTCCTGTTACAGTCAATTACTATCATCCTGATCCTCTGTCCATTCTAATTATCTATGTCCTGTTACAGTCAATTACTATCATCCTGATCCTCTGTCCATTCTAATTATCTATGTACTGTTTCAGTCAAATACTAACATCCTGATCCTCTGTCTATTCTAATTCTCTATGTCCTGTTTCAGTCAATTACTATCATCCTGATCCTCTGTCCATTCTAATTATCTATGTCCTGTTTCAGTCAATTACTATCATCCTGATCCTCTGTCTACTCCAATTATCTATGTCCTGTTTCAGTCAATTACTATCATCCTGATTCTCAGTCCATTCTAATTATCTATGTCCTGTTTCAGTCAATTACTATCATCCTGATCCTCTGTCCATTCTAATTATCTATGTCCTGTTTCAGTCAATTACTATCATCCTGATCCTCTGTCCATTCTAATTATCTCTGTCCTGTTTCAGTCAATTACTATCATCCTGATCCTCTGTCCATTCTAATTATTTATGTCCTGATCCAGTCATTTACTGTCATCCTGATCCTCTGTCCATTCTAATTATCTATGTCCTGTTTCAGTCAATTACTATCATCCTGATCCTCTGTCCTTTCTAATTATCTATGTCTTGTTTCAGACAATTACTATCATCCTGATCCTCTGTCCTTTCCAATTATCTATGTCCTGTTACAGTCAATTACTATCATCCTGATCCTCTGTCCATTCTAATTATCTATGTCCTGCTTCAGTCAATTACTATCATCCTGATCCACTGACCATTCTAATTATCTATGTCCTGTTTCAGGCAATTACTATCATCCTGATCCTCTGTCCATTCTAATTATCTATGTCCTGTTTCAGTCAATTACTATCATCCTGATCCTCTGAACATACTAATTATATATGTCCTGTTTCAGTCAATTCTTATCTTCCTGATCCTCTGTCCATTCTAATTATCTATGTCCTGTTTCAGTCAATTACTATCATCCTGATCCTCTGTCCTTTCTAATTATCTATGTGCTGTTTCAGTCAATTACTATCATCCTGATCCTCTGACCATTCTAATTATCTATGTCCTGTTTCAGTCAATTACTATCATCCTGATCCTCTGTCCATTCTAATTATCTATGTCCTGTTTCAGTCAATTACTAACATCCTGATCCTCTGTCTATTCTAATTATCTATGTCCTGTTTCATTCAAATACTATCATCCTGATCCACTGAACATTCTAATTATATATGTCCTGTTTCAGTCAATTACTATCATCCTGATCCTCTGTCTATTCTAATTATCTATGTCCTGTTTCAGTCAATTACTATCATCCTGATCCTCTGTCCATTCTAATTATCTATGTCCTGTTCCAGTCAATTACTATCATCCTGATCCTCTGTCCATTCTAATTATCTATGTACTGTTCCAGTCAATTACTATCATCCTGATCCTCTGAACATTCTAATTATATATGTCCTGTTTCAGTCAATTACTATCATCCTGATCCTCTGAACATTCTAATTATCTATGTCCTGTTTCAGTCAATTACTATCATCCTGATCCTCTGTCCATTCTAATTATCTATGTCCTGTTCCAGTCAATTACTATCATCCTGATCCTCTGTCTATTCTAATTATCAATGTCCTGTTTCAGTCAATTACTATCATCCTGATCCTCTGTCCATTCTAATTATCTATGTCCTGTTCCAGTCAATTACTATCATCCTGATCCTCTGTCCATTCTAATTATATATGTCCTGTTTCAGTCAATTCCTATCTTCCTGATCCTCTGTCCATTCTAATTATATATGTCCTGTTTCAGTCAATTACTATCATCCTGATCCTCTGTCCATTCTAATTATCTATGTCCTGTTTCAGTCAATTACTATCATCCTGATCCTCTGTCCATTCTAATTATCTATGTCCTGTTTCAGTCAATTACTATCATCCTGATCCTCTGTCCTTTCTAATTATCTATGTCCTGTTTCAGTCAATTACTATCATCCTGATCCTCTGTCCTTTCTAATGATCTATGTCTTGTTTCAGACAATTCCTATCATCCTGATCCTCTGTCTATTCTAATTATCTATGTCCTGTTTCAGTCGATTACTATCATCCTGATGCTCTGTCCATTCTAATTATCCATGTCCTGTTTCAGTCAATTACTATCATCCTGATCCTCTGTCTATTCTAATTATCTATGTCCTGTTTCAGTCAATTACTATCATCCTGATCCTCTGTCCATTCTAATTATCTATGTCCTGTTCCAGTCAATTACTATCATCCTGATCCTCTGTCCATTCTAATTATCTATGTACTGTTCCAGTCAATTACTATCATCCTGATCCTCTGAACATTCTAATTAGATATGTACTGTTTCAGTCAATTACTATCATCCTGATCCTCTGTCCATTCTAATTATCTATGTCCTGTTCCAGTCAATTACTATCATCCTGATCCTCTGTCTATTCTAATTATCTATGTCCTGTTCCAGTCAATTACTATCATCCTGATCCTCTGTCTATTCTAATTATCTATGTCCTGTTTCAGTCAATTACTATCATCCTGATCCTCTGTACATTCTAATTATCTATGTCCTGTTCCAGTCAATTACTATCATCCTGATCCTCTGTCTATTCTAATTATCTATGTCCTGTTTCAGTCAATTACTATTATCCTGATCCTCTGTCCATTCTAATTATATATGTCCTGTTCCAGTCAATTACTATCATCCTGACTCTCTGTCCATTCTAATTATCTATGTCCTGTTCCAGTCAATTACTATCATCCTGATCCTCTGTCCATTCTAATTATATATGTCCTGTTCCAGTCAATTACTATCATCCTGATCCTCTGTCTATTCTAATTATCTATGTCCTGTTTCAGTCAATTACTATCATCCTGATACTCTGTCCATTCTAATTATCTATTTCCTGTTCCAGTCAATTACTATCATCCTGATCCTCTGTCCATTCTAATTATATATGTCCTGTTTCAGTCAATTTTTATCATCCTCATCTTCTGCCCATTCTAATTATATATGTCCTGTTTCAGTCAATTCCTATCTTCCTGATCCTCTGTCCATTCTAATTAGCTATGTCCTGTTTCAGTCAATTACTATCATCCTGATCCTCTGTCCTTTCTAATTATCTATGTCCTGTTTCAGTCAATTACTATCATCCTGATCCACTGACCATTCTAATTATCTATGTCCTATTTCAGTCAATTACTATCATCCTGATCCTCTGTCCATTCTAATTATCTATGTCTGTTTCAGTCAATTACTATCATCCTGATCCTCTGTCTTTTCTAATTATCTATATCCTGTTTCAGTCAATTACTATCATCCTGATCCTCTGTCCATTCTAATTATCTATGTACTGTTTCAGTCAATTACTATCATCCTGATCCTCTGTCCATTCTAATTATCTATGTCTGTTTCAGTCAATTACTATCATCCTGATCCTCTGAACATTCTAATTATATATGTCATGTTTCAGTCAATTATTATCATCCTGATCCTCTGTCTATTCTAATTCTCTATGTCCTGTTTCAGTCAATTACTATCATCCTGATCCTCTGTCCATTCTAATTATCTATGTCCTGTTTCAGTCAATTACTATCATCCTGATCCTCTGTCTACTCCAATTATCTATGTCCTGTTTCAGTCAATTACTATCATCCTGATTCTCAGTCCATTCTAATTATCTATGTCCTGTTTCAGTCAATTACTATCATCCTGATCCTCTGTCCATTCTAATTATCTATGTCCTGTTTCAGTCAATTACTATCATCCTGATCCTCTGTCCATTCTAATTATCTCTGTCCTGTTTCAGTCAATTACTATCATCCTGATCCTCTGTCCATTCTAATTATTTATGTCCTGATCCAGTCATTTACTGTCATCCTGATCCTCTGTCCATTCTAATTATCTATGTCCTGTTTCAGTCAATTACTATCATCCTGATCCTCTGTCCTTTCTAATTATCTATGTCTTGTTTCAGACAATTACTATCATCCTGATCCTCTGTCCTTTCCAATTATCTATGTCCTGTTACAGTCAATTACTATCATCCTGATCCTCTGTCCATTCTAATTATCTATGTCCTGTTTCAGTCAATTACTATCATCCTGATCCACTGACCATTCTAATTATCTATGTCCTGTTTCAGGCAATTACTATCATCCTGATCCTCTGTCCATTCTAATTATCTATGTCCTGTTTCAGTCAATTACTATCATCCTGATCCTCTGAACATTCTAATTATATATGTCCTGTTTCAGTCAATTCTTATCTTCCTGATCCTCTGTCCATTCTAATTATCTATGTCCTGTTTCAGTCAATTACTATCATCCTGATCCTCTGTCCTTTCTAATTATCTATGTGCTGTTTCAGTCAATTACTATCATCCTGATCCTCTGACCATTCTAATTATCTATGTCCTGTTTCAGTCAATTACTATCATCCTGATCCTCTGTCCATTCTAATTATCTATGTCCTGTTTCAGTCAATTACTAACATCCTGATCCTCTGTCTATTCTAATTATCTATGTCCTGTTTCAGTCAATTACTATCATCCTGATCCTCTGTCCATTCTAATTATCTATGTCCTGTTTCATTCAAATACTATCATCCTGATCCACTGAACATTCTAATTATATATGTCCTGTTTCAGTCAATTACTATCATCCTGATCCTCTGTCTATTCTAATTATCTATGTCCTGTTTCAGTCAATTACTATCATCCTGATCCTCTGTCCATTCTAATTATCTATGTCCTGTTTCAGTCAATTACTATCATCCTGATCCTCTGTCCATTCTAATTATCTATGTCCTGTTTCAGTCAATTACTATCATCCTGATCCTCTGTCCATTCTAATTATCTCTGTCCTGTTTCAGTCAATTACTATCATCCTGATCCTCTGTCCATTCTAATTATTTATGTCCTGATCCAGTCATTTACTGTCATCCTGATCCTCTGTCCATTCTAATTATCTATGTCCTGTTTCAGTCAATTACTATCATCCTGATCCTCTGTCCTTTCTAATTATCTATGTCTTGTTTCAGACAATTACTATCATCCTGATCCTCTGTCCTTTCCAATTATCTATGTCCTGTTACAGTCAATTACTATCATCCTGATCCTCTGTCCATTCTAATTATCTATGTCCTGTTTCAGTCAATTACTATCATCCTGATCCACTGACCATTCTAATTATCTATGTCCTGTTTCAGGCAATTACTATCATCCTGATCCTCTGTCCATTCTAATTATCTATGTCCTGTTTCAGTCAATTACTATCATCCTGATCCTCTGAACATTCTAATTATATATGTCCTGTTTCAGTCAATTCTTATCTTCCTGATCCTCTGTCCATTCTAATTATCTATGTCCTGTTTCAGTCAATTACTATCATCCTGATCCTCTGTCCTTTCTAATTATCTATGTGCTGTTTCAGTCAATTACTATCATCCTGATCCTCTGACCATTCTAATTATCTATGTCCTGTTTCAGTCAATTACTATCATCCTGATCCTCTGTCCATTCTAATTATCTATGTCCTGTTTCAGTCAATTACTAACATCCTGATCCTCTGTCTATTCTAATTATCTATGTCCTGTTTCAGTCAATTACTATCATCCTGATCCTCTGTCCATTCTAATTATCTATGTCCTGTTTCATTCAAATACTATCATCCTGATCCACTGAACATTCTAATTATATATGTCCTGTTTCAGTCAATTACTATCATCCTGATCCTCTGTCTATTCTAATTATCTATGTCCTGTTTCAGTCAATTACTATCATCCTGATCCTCTGTCCATTCTAATTATCTATGTCCTGTTCCAGTCAATTACTATCATCCTGATCCTCTGTCCATTCTAATTATCTATGTACTGTTCCAGTCAATTACTATCATCCTGATCCTCTGAACATTCTAATTATATATGTCCTGTTTCAGTCAATTACTATCATCCTGATCCTCTGAACATTCTAATTATCTATGTCCTGTTTCAGTCAATTACTATCATCCTGATCCTCTGTCCATTCTAATTATCTATGTCCTGTTCCAGTCAATTACTATCATCCTGATCCTCTGTCTATTCTAATTATCTATGTCCTGTTTCAGTCAATTACTATCATCCTGATCCTCTGTCCATTCTAATTATCTATGTCCTGTTCCAGTCAATTACTATCATCCTGATCCTCTGTCCATTCTAATTATATATGTCCTGTTTCAGTCAATTCCTATCTTCCTGATCCTCTGTCCATTCTAATTATATATGTCCTGTTTCAGTCAATTACTATCATCCTGATCCTCTGTCCATTCTAATTATCTATGTCCTGTTTCAGTCAATTACTATCATCCTGATCCTCTGTCCATTCTAATTATCTATGTCCTGTTTCAGTCAATTACTATCATCCTGATCCTCTGTCCTTTCTAATTATCCATGTCCTGTTTCAGTCAATTACTATCATCCTGATCCTCTGTCCATTCTAATTATCTATGTCCTGTTTCAGTCAATTACTATCATCCTGATCCACTGACCATTCTAATTATCTATGTCCTATTTCAGTCAATTACTATCATCCTGATCCTCTGTCCATTCTAATTATCTATGTCCTGTTTCAGTCAATTACTATCATCCTGATCCTCTGAACATTCTAATTATACATGTCATGTTTCAGTCAATTATTATCATCCTGATCCTCTGTCTATTCTAATTCTCTATGTCCTGTTTCAGTCAATTACTATCATCCTGATCCTCTGTCCATTCAAATTATCTATGTCCTGTTTCAGTCAATTACTATCATCCTGATCCTCTGTCTACTCCAATTATCTATGTCCTGTTTCAGTCAATTACTATCATCCTGATCCTCCGTCCATTCTAATTATCTATGTCCTGTTTCAGTCAATTACTATCATCCTGATCCTCTGTCCATTCTAATTATCTATGTCCTGTTTCAGTCAATTACTATCATCCTGATCCTCTGTCCATTCTAATTATCTCTGTCCTGTTTCAGTCAATTACTATCATCCTGATCCTCTGTCCATTCTAATTATTTATGTCCTGATCCAGTCATTTACTGTCATCCTGATCCTCTGTCCATTCTAATTATCTATGTCCTGTTTCAGTCAATTACTATCATCCTGATCCTCTGTCCTTTCTAATTATCTATGTCTTGTTTCAGACAATTACTATCATCCTGATCCTCTGTCCTTTCCAATTATCTATGTCCTGATCCAGTCATTTACTGTCATCCTGATCCTCTGTCCATTCTAATTATCTATGTCCTGTTTCAGTCAATTACTATCATCCTGATCCTCTGTCCTTTCTAATTATCTATGTTTTGTTTCAGACAATTACTATCATCCTGATCCTCTGTCCTTTCCAATTATCTATGTCCTGTTACAGTCAATTACTATCATCCTGATCCTCTGTCCATTCTAATTATCTATGTCCTGTTTCAGTCAATTACTATCATCCTGATCCACTGACCATTCTAATTATCTATGTCCTGTTTCAGGCAATTACTATCATCCTGATCCTCTGTCCATTCTAATTATCTATGTCCTGTTTCAGTCAATTACTATCATCCTGATCCTCTGAACATTCTAATTATATATGTCCTGTTTCAGTCAATTCTTATCTTCCTGATCCTCTGTCCATTCTAATTATCTATGTCCTGTTTCAGTCAATTACTATCATCCTGATCCTCTGTCCTTTCTAATTATCTATGTGCTGTTTCAGTCAATTACTATCATCCTGATCCTCTGACAGTTCTAATTATCTATGTCCTGTTTCAGTCAATTACTATCATCCTGATCCTCTGTCCATTCTAATTATCTATGTCCTGTTTCAGTCAATTACTAACATCCTGATCCTCTGTCTATTCTAATTATCTATGTCCTGTTTCATTCAAATACTATCATCCTGATCCACTGAACATTCTAATTATCTATGTCCTATTTCAGTCAATTACTATCATCCTGATCCTCTGTCCATTCTAATTATCTATGTCTGTTTCAGTCAATTACTATCATCCTGATCCTCTGTCTTTTCTAATTATCTATATCCTGTTTCAGTCAATTACTATCATCCTGATCCTCTGTCCATTCTAATTATCTATGTACTGTTTCAGTCAATTACTATCATCCTGATCCTCTGTCCATTCTAATTATCTATGTCTGTTTCAGTCAATTACTATCATCCTGATCCTCTGAACATTCTAATTATATATGTCATGTTTCAGTCAATTATTATCATCCTGATCCTCTGTCTATTCTAATTCTCTATGTCCTGTTTCAGTCAATTACTATCATCCTGATCCTCTGTCCATTCTAATTATCTATGTCCTGTTTCAGTCAATTACTATCATCCTGATCCTCTGTCTACTCCAATTATCTATGTCCTGTTTCAGTCAATTACTATCATCCTGATTCTCAGTCCATTCTAATTATCTATGTCCTGTTTCAGTCAATTACTATCATCCTGATCCTCTGTCCATTCTAATTATCTATGTCCTGTTTCAGTCAATTACTATCATCCTGATCCTCTGTCCATTCTAATTATCTCTGTCCTGTTTCAGTCAATTACTATCATCCTGATCCTCTGTCCATTCTAATTATTTATGTCCTGATCCAGTCATTTACTGTCATCCTGATCCTCTGTCCATTCTAATTATCTATGTCCTGTTTCAGTCAATTACTATCATCCTGATCCTCTGTCCTTTCTAATTATCTATGTCTTGTTTCAGACAATTACTATCATCCTGATCCTCTGTCCTTTCCAATTATCTATGTCCTGTTACAGTCAATTACTATCATCCTGATCCTCTGTCCATTCTAATTATCTATGTCCTGTTTCAGTCAATTACTATCATCCTGATCCACTGACCATTCTAATTATCTATGTCCTGTTTCAGGCAATTACTATCATCCTGATCCTCTGTCCATTCTAATTATCTATGTCCTGTTTCAGTCAATTACTATCATCCTGATCCTCTGAACATTCTAATTATATATGTCCTGTTTCAGTCAATTCTTATCTTCCTGATCCTCTGTCCATTCTAATTATCTATGTCCTGTTTCAGTCAATTACTATCATCCTGATCCTCTGTCCTTTCTAATTATCTATGTGCTGTTTCAGTCAATTACTATCATCCTGATCCTCTGACCATTCTAATTATCTATGTCCTGTTTCAGTCAATTACTATCATCCTGATCCTCTGTCCATTCTAATTATCTATGTCCTGTTTCAGTCAATTACTAACATCCTGATCCTCTGTCTATTCTAATTATCTATGTCCTGTTTCAGTCAATTACTATCATCCTGATCCTCTGTCCATTCTAATTATCTATGTCCTGTTTCATTCAAATACTATCATCCTGATCCACTGAACATTCTAATTATATATGTCCTGTTTCAGTCAATTACTATCATCCTGATCCTCTGTCTATTCTAATTATCTATGTCCTGTTTCAGTCAATTACTATCATCCTGATCCTCTGTCCATTCTAATTATCTATGTCCTGTTTCAGTCAATTACTATCATCCTGATCCTCTGTCCATTCTAATTATCTATGTCCTGTTTCAGTCAATTACTATCATCCTGATCCTCTGTCCATTCTAATTATCTCTGTCCTGTTTCAGTCAATTACTATCATCCTGATCCTCTGTCCATTCTAATTATTTATGTCCTGATCCAGTCATTTACTGTCATCCTGATCCTCTGTCCATTCTAATTATCTATGTCCTGTTTCAGTCAATTACTATCATCCTGATCCTCTGTCCTTTCTAATTATCTATGTCTTGTTTCAGACAATTACTATCATCCTGATCCTCTGTCCTTTCCAATTATCTATGTCCTGTTACAGTCAATTACTATCATCCTGATCCTCTGTCCATTCTAATTATCTATGTCCTGTTTCAGTCAATTACTATCATCCTGATCCACTGACCATTCTAATTATCTATGTCCTGTTTCAGGCAATTACTATCATCCTGATCCTCTGTCCATTCTAATTATCTATGTCCTGTTTCAGTCAATTACTATCATCCTGATCCTCTGAACATTCTAATTATATATGTCCTGTTTCAGTCAATTCTTATCTTCCTGATCCTCTGTCCATTCTAATTATCTATGTCCTGTTTCAGTCAATTACTATCATCCTGATCCTCTGTCCTTTCTAATTATCTATGTGCTGTTTCAGTCAATTACTATCATCCTGATCCTCTGACCATTCTAATTATCTATGTCCTGTTTCAGTCAATTACTATCATCCTGATCCTCTGTCCATTCTAATTATCTATGTCCTGTTTCAGTCAATTACTAACATCCTGATCCTCTGTCTATTCTAATTATCTATGTCCTGTTTCAGTCAATTACTATCATCCTGATCCTCTGTCCATTCTAATTATCTATGTCCTGTTTCATTCAAATACTATCATCCTGATCCACTGAACATTCTAATTATATATGTCCTGTTTCAGTCAATTACTATCATCCTGATCCTCTGTCTATTCTAATTATCTATGTCCTGTTTCAGTCAATTACTATCATCCTGATCCTCTGTCCATTCTAATTATCTATGTCCTGTTCCAGTCAATTACTATCATCCTGATCCTCTGTCCATTCTAATTATCTATGTACTGTTCCAGTCAATTACTATCATCCTGATCCTCTGAACATTCTAATTATATATGTCCTGTTTCAGTCAATTACTATCATCCTGATCCTCTGAACATTCTAATTATCTATGTCCTGTTTCAGTCAATTACTATCATCCTGATCCTCTGTCCATTCTAATTATCTATGTCCTGTTCCAGTCAATTACTATCATCCTGATCCTCTGTCTATTCTAATTATCTATGTCCTGTTTCAGTCAATTACTATCATCCTGATCCTCTGTCCATTCTAATTATCTATGTCCTGTTCCAGTCAATTACTATCATCCTGATCCTCTGTCCATTCTAATTATATATGTCCTGTTTCAGTCAATTCCTATCTTCCTGATCCTCTGTCCATTCTAATTATATATGTCCTGTTTCAGTCAATTACTATCATCCTGATCCTCTGTCCATTCTAATTATCTATGTCCTGTTTCAGTCAATTACTATCATCCTGATCCTCTGTCCATTCTAATTATCTATGTCCTGTTTCAGTCAATTACTATCATCCTGATCCTCTGTCCTTTCTAATTATCCATGTCCTGTTTCAGTCAATTACTATCATCCTGATCCTCTGTCCATTCTAATTATCTATGTCCTGTTTCAGTCAATTACTATCATCCTGATCCACTGACCATTCTAATTATCTATGTCCTATTTCAGTCAATTACTATCATCCTGATCCTCTGTCCATTCTAATTATCTATGTCCTGTTTCAGTCAATTACTATCATCCTGATCCTCTGAACATTCTAATTATACATGTCATGTTTCAGTCAATTATTATCATCCTGATCCTCTGTCTATTCTAATTCTCTATGTCCTGTTTCAGTCAATTACTATCATCCTGATCCTCTGTCCATTCAAATTATCTATGTCCTGTTTCAGTCAATTACTATCATCCTGATCCTCTGTCTACTCCAATTATCTATGTCCTGTTTCAGTCAATTACTATCATCCTGATCCTCCGTCCATTCTAATTATCTATGTCCTGTTTCAGTCAATTACTATCATCCTGATCCTCTGTCCATTCTAATTATCTATGTCCTGTTTCAGTCAATTACTATCATCCTGATCCTCTGTCCATTCTAATTATCTCTGTCCTGTTTCAGTCAATTACTATCATCCTGATCCTCTGTCCATTCTAATTATTTATGTCCTGATCCAGTCATTTACTGTCATCCTGATCCTCTGTCCATTCTAATTATCTATGTCCTGTTTCAGTCAATTACTATCATCCTGATCCTCTGTCCTTTCTAATTATCTATGTCTTGTTTCAGACAATTACTATCATCCTGATCCTCTGTCCTTTCCAATTATCTATGTCCTGATCCAGTCATTTACTGTCATCCTGATCCTCTGTCCATTCTAATTATCTATGTCCTGTTTCAGTCAATTACTATCATCCTGATCCTCTGTCCTTTCTAATTATCTATGTTTTGTTTCAGACAATTACTATCATCCTGATCCTCTGTCCTTTCCAATTATCTATGTCCTGTTACAGTCAATTACTATCATCCTGATCCTCTGTCCATTCTAATTATCTATGTCCTGTTTCAGTCAATTACTATCATCCTGATCCACTGACCATTCTAATTATCTATGTCCTGTTTCAGGCAATTACTATCATCCTGATCCTCTGTCCATTCTAATTATCTATGTCCTGTTTCAGTCAATTACTATCATCCTGATCCTCTGAACATTCTAATTATATATGTCCTGTTTCAGTCAATTCTTATCTTCCTGATCCTCTGTCCATTCTAATTATCTATGTCCTGTTTCAGTCAATTACTATCATCCTGATCCTCTGTCCTTTCTAATTATCTATGTGCTGTTTCAGTCAATTACTATCATCCTGATCCTCTGACAGTTCTAATTATCTATGTCCTGTTTCAGTCAATTACTATCATCCTGATCCTCTGTCCATTCTAATTATCTATGTCCTGTTTCAGTCAATTACTAACATCCTGATCCTCTGTCTATTCTAATTATCTATGTCCTGTTTCATTCAAATACTATCATCCTGATCCACTGAACATTCTAATTATATATGTCCTGTTTCAGTCAATTACTATCATCCTGATCCTCTGTCTATTCTAATTATCTATGTCCTGTTTCAGTCAATTACTATCATCCTGATCCTCTGTCCATTCTAATTATCTATGTCCTGTTCCAGTCAATTACTATCATCCTGATCCTCTGTCCATTCTAATTATCTATGTACTTTTCCAGTCAATTACTATCATCCTGATCCTCTGAACATTCTAATTATATATGTCCTGTTTCAGTCAATTACTATCATCCTGATCCTCTGAACATTCTAATTATCTATGTCCTGTTTCAGTCAATTACTATCATCCTGATCCTCTGTCCATTCTAATTATCTATGTCCTGTTCCAGTCAATTACTATCATCCTGATCCTCTGTCTATTCTAATTATCTATGTCCTGTTTCAGTCAATTACTATCATCCTGATCCTCTGTCTATTCTAATTATCTATGTCCTGTTCCAGTCAATTACTATCATCCTGATCCTCTGTCCATTCTAATTATATATGTCCTGTTTCAGTCAATTCCTATCTTCCTGATCCTCTGTCCATTCTAATTATATATGTCCTGTTTCAGTCAATTACTATCATCCTGATCCTTTGTCTATTCTAATTATCTATGTCCTGTTCCAGTCAATTACTATCATCCTGATCCTCTGTCCATTCTAATTATCTATGTCCTGTTTCAGTCAATTACTATCATCCTGATCCTCTGTCCTTTCTAATTATCTATGTCCTGTTTCAGTCAATTACTATCATCCTGATCCTCTGTCCATTCTAATTATCTATGTCCTGTTTCAGTCAATTACTATCATCCTGATCCACTGACCATTCTAATTATCTATGTCCTATTTCAGTCAATTACTATCATCCTGATCCTCTGTCCATTCTAATTATCTATGTCCTGTTTCAGTCAATTACTATCATCCTGATCCTCTGAACATTCTAATTATACATGTCATGTTTCAGTCAATTATTATCATCCTGATCCTCTGTCTATTCTAATTCTCTATGTCCTGTTTCAGTCAATTACTATCATCCTGATCCTCTGTCCATTCTAATTATCTATGTCCTGTTTCAGTCAATTACTATCATCCTGATCCTCTGTCTACTCCAATTATCTATGTCCTGTTTCAGTCAATTACTATCATCCTGATCCTCAGTCCATTCTAATTATCTATGTCCTGTTTCAGTCAATTACTATCATCCTGATCCTCTGTCCATTCTAATTATCTATGTCCTGTTTCAGTCAATTACTATCATCCTGATCCTCTGTCCATTCTAATTATCTCTGTCCTGTTTCAGTCAATTACTATCATCCTGATCCTCTGTCCATTCTAATTATTTATGTCCTGATCCAGTCATTTACTGTCATCCTGATCCTCTGTCCATTCTAATTATCTATGTCCTGTTTCAGTCAATTACTATCATCCTGATCCTCTGTCCTTTCTAATTATCTATGTCTTGTTTCAGACAATTACTATCATCCTGATCCTCTGTCCTTTCCAATTATCTATGTCCTTTTTCAGTCAATTACTATCATCCTGATCCTCTGTCCATTCTAATTATCTATGTCCTGTTTCAGTCAATTACTGTCATCCAGATCCTCTGACCATTCTAGTTATCTATGTCCCGTTTCAGTCAATTACTATCAGCCTGATCCTCTGACCATTCTAATTATCTATGTCCTGTTTCAGTCAATTACTACCATCCTGATCCTCTGACCATTCTAATTATCTATGTCCTGTTTCAGTCAATTACTATCATCCTGATCCTCTGTCCTTTCTAATTATCTATGTCTTGTTTCAGACAATTCCTATCATCCTGATCCTCTGTCTATTCTAATTATCTATGTCCTGTTTCAGTCGATTACTATCATCCTGATCCTCTGTCCATTCTAATTATCCATGTCCTGTTTCAGTCAATTACTATCATCCTGATCCTCTGTCCATTCTAATTATCTATGTCCTGTTCCAGTCAATTACTATCATCCTGATCCTCTGACCATTCTAGTTATCTATGTCCTGTTTCAGTCAATTACTATCATCCTGATCCTCAGACCATTCTAATTATCTATGTCCTGTTTCAGTCAATTACTATCATCCTGATGCTCTGAACATTCTAATTATCCATGTCCTGTTTCAGACAATTACTATCATCCTGATCCTCTGTACTTTCTAATTATCTATGTCCTGTTTCAGTCAATTACTATCATCCTGATCCTCTGTCCATTCTAATTATCTATGTCCTTTTTCAGTCAATTGCTATCATCCTGATCCACTGACCATTCTAATTATCTATGTCCTGTTTCAGTCAATTACTATCATCCTGATCCTCTGTACATTCTAATTATCTATGTACTGTTTCAGTCAATATCTATCATCCTGATCCTCTGAACATTCTAATTATCCATGTCCTGTTTCAGTCAATTACTATCATCCTGATCCTCTGACCATTCTAATTATCTATGTCCTGTTTCAGTCAATTACTATCATCCTGATCCTCTGTCCATTCTAATTATCTATGTCCTGTTTCAGTCAATTACTATCATCCTGATCCACTGACCATTCTAATTATCGATGTCCTGTTTCAGTCAATTACTATCATCCTGATCCTCTGTCCATTCTAGTTATCTATGCACTGTTTCAGTCAATTACTATCATCCTGATCCTCTGAACATTCTAATTATATATGTCCTGTTTCAGTCAATTCCTATCTTCCTGATCCTCTGTCCATTCTAATTATCTATGTCCTGTTTCAGTCAATTACTATCATCCTGATCCTCTGTCCATTCTAATTATCTATGTCCTGTTTCAGTCAATTAGTATCATCCTGATCCACTGACCATTCTAATTATCTATGTCCTGTTTCAGTCAATTACTATCATCCTGATCCTCTGAACATTTTAATTATATATGTCCTGTTTCAGTCAATTACTATCTTCCTGATCTTCTGTCCATTCTAATTATCTATGTCCTGTTTCAGTCAAATACTAACATCCTGATCCTCTGTCTATTCTAATTATCTATGTCCTGTTTCAGTCAATTACTATCATCCTGATCCTCTGTCCATTCTAATTATCTATGTCCTGTTACAGTCAATTACTATCATCCTGATCCTCTGTCCATTCTAATTATCTATGTCCTTTTTCAGTCAATTACTAAAATCCTGATGCTCTGTCCATTCTAATTATCTATGTCCTGTTTCAGTCAATTACTATCATCCTGATCCACTGACCACTCTAATTATCTTTGTCCTGTTTCAGGCAATTACTATCATCCTGATCCTCTGTCCATTCTAATTATCTATGTCCTGTTTCAGTCAATTACTATCATCCTGATCCTCTGAACATTCTAATTATATATGTCCTGTTTCAGTCAATTCTTATCTTACTGATCCTCTGTCCATTCTAATTATCTATGTCCTGTTTCAGTCAATTACTATCATCCTGATCCTCTGTCCTTTCTAATTATCTATGTCCTGTTTCAGTCAATTACTATCATCCTGATCCTCTGACCATTCTAATTATCTATGTCCTGTTTCAGTCAATTACTATCATCCTGATCCTCTGTCCATTCTAATTATCTATGTCCTGTTTCAGTCAATTACTAACATCCTGATCCTCTGTCTATTCTAATTATCTATGTCCTGTTTCAGTCAAATACTATCATCCTCATCCACTGAACATTCTAATTATATATGTCCTGTTTCAGTCAATTACTATTATCCTGATCCTCTGTCTATTCTAATTATCTATGTCCTGTTTCAGTCAATTGCTATCATCCTGATCCTCTGTCCATTCTATTTATCTATGTCCTGTTCCAGTCAATTACTATCATCCTGATCCTCTGTCCATTCTAATTATCTATGTACTGTTCCAGTCAATTACTATCATCCTGATCCTCTGTCCATTCTAATTATCAATGTCCTGTTTCAGTCAATTACTATCATCCTGATCCTCTGTCCATTCTAATTATCTTTGTCCTGTTTCAGTCAATTACTATCATCCTGATCCTCTGAACATTCTAATTATCTATTTCCTGTTTCAGTCAATTACTATCATCCTGATCCTCTGTCCATTCTAATTATCTATGTCCTGTTCCAGTCAATTACTATCATCCTGATCCTCTGTCTATTCAAATTATCTATGTCCTGTTCCAGACAATTACTATCATCCTGATCCTCTGTATATTCTAATTATCTATGTCCTGTTTCAGTCAATTACTATCATCCTGATCCTCTGTCTATTCTAATTATCTATGTCCTGTTTCAGTCAATTACTATCATCCTGATCCTCTGTCCATTCTAATTATCTATGTCCTGTTCCAGTCAATTACTATCATCCTGATCCTCTGTCCATTCTAATTATATATGTCCTGTTTCAGTCAATTTTTATCATCCTCATCTTCTGTCCATTCTAATTATATATGTCCTGTTTCAGTCAATTCCTTTCTTCCTGATCCTCTGTCCATTCTGATTATCTATGTCCTGTTCCAGTCAATTACTATCATCCTGATCCTCTGTCTATTCTAATTATCTATGTCCTGTTTCAGTCAATTACTATCATCCTGATACTCTGTCCATTCTAATTATCTATGTCCTGTTCCAGTCAATTACTATCATCCTGATCCTCTGTCCATTCTAATTATATATGTCCTGTTTCAGTCAATTTTTATCATCCTCATCTTCTGTCTATTCTAATTATCGATGTCCTGTTTCAGTCAATTACTATCATCCTGATCCTCTGTCCATTCTAGTTATCTATGCACTGTTTCAGTCAATTACTATCATCCTGATCCTCTGAACATTCTAATTATATATGTCCTGTTTCAGTCAATTCCTATCTTCCTGATCCTCTGTCCATTCTAATTATCTATGTCCTGTTTCAGTCAATTACTATCATCCTGATCCTCTGTCCATTCTAATTATCTATGTCCTGTTTCAGTCAATTAGTATCATCCTGATCCACTGACCATTCTAATTATCTATGTCCTGTTTCAGTCAATTACTATCATCCTGATCCTCTGAACATTTTAATTATATATGTCCTGTTTCAGTCAATTACTATCTTCCTGATCTTCTGTCCATTCTAATTATCTATGTCCTGTTTCAGTCAAATACTAACATCCTGATCCTCTGTCTATTCTAATTATCTATGTCCTGTTTCAGTCAATTACTATCATCCTGATCCTCTGTCCATTCTAATTATCTATGTCCTGTTACAGTCAATTACTATCATCCTGATCCTCTGTCCATTCTAATTATCTATGTCCTTTTTCAGTCAATTACTAAAATCCTGATGCTCTGTCCATTCTAATTATCTATGTCCTGTTTCAGTCAATTACTATCATCCTGATCCACTGACCACTCTAATTATCTTTGTCCTGTTTCAGGCAATTACTATCATCCTGATCCTCTGTCCATTCTAATTATCTATGTCCTGTTTCAGTCAATTACTATCATCCTGATCCTCTGAACATTCTAATTATATATGTCCTGTTTCAGTCAATTCTTATCTTACTGATCCTCTGTCCATTCTAATTATCTATGTCCTGTTTCAGTCAATTACTATCATCCTGATCCTCTGTCCTTTCTAATTATCTATGTCCTGTTTCAGTCAATTACTATCATCCTGATCCTCTGACCATTCTAATTATCTATGTCCTGTTTCAGTCAATTACTATCATCCTGATCCTCTGTCCATTCTAATTATCTATGTCCTGTTTCAGTCAATTACTAACATCCTGATCCTCTGTCTATTCTAATTATCTATGTCCTGTTTCAGTCAAATACTATCATCCTCATCCACTGAACATTCTAATTATATATGTCCTGTTTCAGTCAATTACTATTATCCTGATCCTCTGTCTATTCTAATTATCTATGTCCTGTTTCAGTCAATTGCTATCATCCTGATCCTCTGTCCATTCTATTTATCTATGTCCTGTTCCAGTCAATTACTATCATCCTGATCCTCTGTCCATTCTAATTATCTATGTACTGTTCCAGTCAATTACTATCATCCTGATCCTCTGTCCATTCTAATTATCAATGTCCTGTTTCAGTCAATTACTATCATCCTGATCCTCTGTCCATTCTAATTATCTTTGTCCTGTTTCAGTCAATTACTATCATCCTGATCCTCTGAACATTCTAATTATCTATTTCCTGTTTCAGTCAATTACTATCATCCTGATCCTCTGTCCATTCTAATTATCTATGTCCTGTTCCAGTCAATTACTATCATCCTGATCCTCTGTCTATTCAAATTATCTATGTCCTGTTCCAGACAATTACTATCATCCTGATCCTCTGTATATTCTAATTATCTATGTCCTGTTTCAGTCAATTACTATCATCCTGATCCTCTGTCTATTCTAATTATCTATGTCCTGTTTCAGTCAATTACTATCATCCTGATCCTCTGTCCATTCTAATTATCTATGTCCTGTTCCAGTCAATTACTATCATCCTGATCCTCTGTCCATTCTAATTATATATGTCCTGTTTCAGTCAATTTTTATCATCCTCATCTTCTGTCCATTCTAATTATATATGTCCTGTTTCAGTCAATTCCTTTCTTCCTGATCCTCTGTCCATTCTGATTATCTATGTCCTGTTCCAGTCAATTACTATCATCCTGATCCTCTGTCTATTCTAATTATCTATGTCCTGTTTCAGTCAATTACTATCATCCTGATACTCTGTCCATTCTAATTATCTATGTCCTGTTCCAGTCAATTACTATCATCCTGATCCTCTGTCCATTCTAATTATATATGTCCTGTTTCAGTCAATTTTTATCATCCTCATCTTCTGTCTATTCTAATTATATATGTCCTGTTTCGGTCACTTCCTATCTTCCTGAACCTCTGTCCATTCTAATTATCTATGTCCTGTTTCAGTCAATTACTATCATCCTGATCCTCTGTCCTTTCTAATTATCTATGTCCTGTTTCAGTCAATTACTATCATCCTGATCCTCTGTCCATTCTAATTATCTATGTCCTGTTTCAGTCAATTACTATCATCCTGATCCACTGACCATTCTAATTATCTATGTCCTATTTCAGTCAATTACTATCATCCTGATCCTCTGTCCATTCTAATTATCTACGTCCTGTTTCAGTCAATTACTATCATCCTGATCCTCTGAACATTCTAATTATATATGTCCTGTTTCAGTCAATTATTATCATCCTGATCCTCTGTCTATTCTAATTCTCTATGTCCTGTTTCAGTCAATTACTATCATCCTGATCCTCTGTCCATTCTAATTATCTATGTCCTGTTTCAGTCAATTACTATCATCCTGATCCTCTGTCTACTCCAATTATCTATGTCCTGTTTCAGTCAATTACTATCATCCTGATCCTCTGTCCATTCTAATTATCTATGTCCTGTTTCAGTCAATTACTATCATCCTGATCCTCTGTCCATTCTAATTATCTATGTCCTGTTTCAGTCAATTACTATCATCCTGATCCTCTGTCTATTCTAATTATCTACGTCCTGTTTCAGTCAATTACTATCATCCTGATCCTCTGAACATTCTAATTATATATGTCCTGTTTCAGTCAATTATTATCATCCTGATCCTCTGTCTATTCTAATTCTCTATGTCCTGTTTCAGTCAATTACTATCATCCTGATCCTCTGTCCATTCTAATTATCTATGTCCTGTTTCAGTCAATTACTATCATCCTGATCCTCTGTCTACTCCAATTATCTATGTCCTGTTTCAGTCAATTACTATCATCCTGATCCTCTGTCCATTCTAATTATCTATGTCCTGTTTCAGTCAATTACTATCATCCTGATCCTCTGTCCATTCTAATTATCTATGTCCTGTTTCAGTCAATTACTATCATCCTGATCCTCTGTCTATTCTAATTATCTATGTCCTGTTTCAGTCAATTACTATCATCCTGATCCTCTGTCCATTCTAATTATCTATGTCCTGTTCCAGTCAATTACTATCATCCTGATCCTCTGTCCATTCTAATTATATATGTCCTGTTTCAGTCAATTTTTATCATCCTCATCTTCTGTCCATTCTAATTATATATGTCCTGTTCCAGTCAATTACTATCATCCTGATCCTCTGTCCATTCTAATTATCGATGTTCTGTTTCAGTCAATTACTATCATCCTGATCCTCTGTCTATTCTAATTATCAATGTCCTGTTTCAGTCAATTACTATCATCCTGATCCTCTGTCTATTCTAATTATCTATGTTCTGTTTCAGTCAATTACTATCATCCTGATCCTCTGTCTATTCTAATTATCTATGTCCTGTTTCAGTCAATTACTATCATCCTGATCCTCTGTCCATTCTAATTATCTATGTCCTGTTTCAGTCAATTACTATCATCCTGATCCTCTGTCCATTCTAATTATCTATGTCCTGTTTCAGTCAATTACTATCATCCTGATCCTCTGTCCATTCTAATTATCTATGTCCTGTTCCAGTCAATTACTATCATCCTGATCCTCTGTCCATTCTAATTATATATGTCCTGTTTCAGTCAATTTTTATCATCCTCATCTTCTGTCCATTCTAATTATATATGTCCTGTTCCAGTCAATTACTATCATCCTGATCCTCTGTCCATTCTAATTATCTATGTTCTGTTTCAGTCAATTACTATCATCCTGATCCTCTGTCTATTCTAATTATCAATGTCCTGTTTCAGTCAATTACTATCATCCTGATCCTCTGTCTATTCTAATTATCTATGTTCTGTTTCAGTCAATTACTATCATCCTGATCCTCTGTCTATTCTAATTATCTATGTCCTGTTTCAGTCAATTACTATCATCCTGATCCTCTGTCCATTCTAATTATCTATGTCCTGTTTCAGTCAATTACTATCATCCTGATCCTCTGTCCATTCTAATTATCTATGTCCTGTTTCAGTCAATTACTATCATCCTGATCCTCTGTCCATTCTAATTATCTATGTCCATTTTCAGTCAATTACTATCATCCTGATACTCTGACCATTCTAATTATCTATGTCCTGTTTCAGTCAATTACTATCATCCTCATCCACTGACCATTCTTATTATCTATGTCCTGTTTCAGTCAATTGCTATCAGCCAGACCGTATGTCCATTCCAATTATCTATGTCCTGTTTCAGTCAATTACTATCATCCTGATCCTCTGTCCTTTGTAATTATCTATGTCCTGTTTCAGTCAATTACTATCATCCTGATCCTCTGTAGTATCTAATTATCTATGTCCTGTTTCACTCAATTACTATCATCCTTATCCTCTGACCATTCCAATTATCTATGTCCTGTTTCAGTCAATTAATATCATCCTGATCCTCTGTCCATTCTAATTATCTACGTCCTGTTCCAGTCAATTACTATCATCCTGATCCTCTGTCCATTCTAATTATTAATGTCATGTTTCAGTCAATTTCTACCATCCTGATCCTCTGTCCTTTCTAATTATCAATGTCCTGTTTCAGTCAATTACTATCATCCTGATCCTCTGTCCATTCTAATTATCTATGTCCTGTTTCATTCAATTACTATCATCCTAATCCTCTGTCCATTCTAATTATCTATGTCCTGTTTCAGTCAATTACTATCATCCTGATGCTCTGAACATTCTAATTATCTATGTCCTGTTTCAGGCAATTACTATCATCCTGATCCTCTGTCCTTTCTAATTTTCTATGTCATGTTTCACTCAATTACTATCATCCTCATCCTCTGACCATTCCAATTATCTATGTCCTGTTTCAGTCAATTAATATCATCCTGATCCTCTGTCCATTCTAATTATCTACGTCCTGTTTCAGTCAAATTCTATCATCCTGATCCTCTGTCCTTTCTAATTATCTATGTCATGTTTCTATTAATTACTATCATCCTGATCCTCTGTCCTTTCTAATTATCTATGTCCTGTTTCAGTCAATTACTATCATCCTGATCCTCTGTAGTTTCTATTATCTATGTGCTGTTTCAGTCAATTACTATCATCCTGATCCTCTGTCCTTCTAATTATCTATGTCCTGTTTCAGTCAATTACTATCATCCTGATCCTCTGTCTATTCTAATTATCTATGTCCTGTTTCAGTCAATTTCTACCATCCTGATCCTCTGTCCTTTCTAATTATCTATGTCCTGTTTCAGTCAATTACTATCATCCTGATCCTCTGACCATTCTAATTATCTGTGTACTGTTTCATTCAATTACTATCATCCTCATCCTCTGTCCATTCTAATTATCTATGTCCTGTTTCATTCAATTACTATCATCCTGATCCTCTGTCCATTCTAATTATTTATGTCCTGTTTCAGTCAATTACCATCATCCTAATCCTCTGTCCATTCTAATTATCTATGTCCTGTTTCAGTCAATTACCATCAACCTGACCCTCTGTCCATTCTAATTATCTATGTCCTGTTTCATTCAATTACTAACATCCTGATCCTCTGTCCTTTCTAATTATCTATGTGCTGTTTCAGTCAATTACTATCATCCTGATCCTCTGTCCATTCTAATTATCTATGTCCTGTTTCAGTCAATTACTATCATCCTGATCCTCTGTCCTTTCGAATTATCTATGTCCTGTTTCAGTCAATTACTATCATCCCGACCCTCTGTCGATTCTAATTATCTATGTCCTGTTTCAGTCAATTACTATCATCCTGATCCTCTGTCCTTTCTAATTATCTATGTGCTGTTTCAGTCAGTTACTATCATCCTGATCCTCTGTCCATTCTAATTATCTATGTCCTGTTTCAGTCAATTTCTACCATCCTGATCCTCTGTCCTTTCTAATTATCTATGTCCTGTTTCAGTCAATTACTATCATCCTGATCCCCTGTCCTTTCTAATTATCTATGTCATGTTTCAGTCAATTACTATCATCCTGATCCTCTGAACTTTCCAATTATCTATGTCCTGTTTCAGTCAATTACTATCATCCTGATCCTCTGTCCTTTCTAATTTTCTATGTCATGTTTCAGTCAATTACTATCATCCTGATCCTCTGTCCATTCTAATTATCTATGTCATGTTTCAGTCAATTACTATCATCCTGATCCTCTGTCCATTCTAATTATCTATGTCCTGTTTCAGTCAATTACTATCATCCTGACCCTCTGAACATTCTAATTATCTATGTCCTGTTTCAGTCAATTACTATCATCTTGATCCTCTGTCCTTTCTCATTATCTATGTCCTGTTTCAGTCAATTACTATCATCCTGATCCTCTGTCAATTCTAATTATTAATGTCATGTTTCAGTCAATTACTATCATCTTGACTCTCTGTCCTTTCTCATTATCTATGTCCTGTTTCAGTCAAATACTATCATTTTGATCCTCTGTCCTTTCTCATTATCTATGTCCTGTTTCAGTCAATTACTATCAACCTGATCCTCTGTCCATTCTAATTATCTATGTCCTGTTTCAGTCAATTACTATCATCTTGATCCTCTGTCCTTTCTAATTATCTATGTCCTGTTTCAGTCAATTGCTATCATCCTGATCCTCTGTCCATTCTAATTATTAATGTCATGTTTCAGTCAATTTCTACCATCCTGATCCTCTGTCCTTTCTAATTATCAATGTCCTGTTTCAGTCAATTACTATCATCCTGATCCTCTGTCCATTCTAATTATCTATGTCCTGTTTCATTCAATTACTATCATCCTAATCCTCTGTCCATTCTAATTATCTATGTCCTGTTTCAGTCAATTACTATCATCCTGATGCTCTGAACATTCTAATTATCTTTGTCCTGTTTCAGTCAATTACTTTCATCCTGATCCTCTGTCCATTCTAATTATCTATGTCCTGTTTCAGTCAATTACTATCATCCTGAACCTCCGTCCACTATAATTATCTAAGTCCTGTTTCAGTCAATTACTGTCATCCTGATCCTCTGTCCATTCTAATTATCTATGTCCTGTTTCAGTCAATTACTATCATCCTGATCCTCTGTCTATTCTAATTATCTATGTCCTGTTTCAGTCAATTACTATCATCCTGATCCTCTGTCCATTCTAATTATCTGTGTCCTGTTTCAGTCAATTAATATCATCCTGATCCTCTGAACATTCTAATTATCTGTGTCCTGTTTCAGTCAATTACTATCATCCTGATCCTCTGTCCATTCTAATTATCTGTGTCCTGTTTCAGTCAATTAATATCATCCTGATCCTCTGAACATTTTAATTATCTATGTCCTGTTTCAGTCAATTACTTTCATCCTGATCCTCTGTCCATTCTAATTATCTATGTCCTGTTTCAGTCAATTACTATCATCCTGATCCTCTGTCCATTCTAATTATCTATGTCCTGTTACAGTCAATTACTATCATCCTGATCCTCTGTCTATTCTAATTATCTATGTCCTGTTTCAGTCAATTAATATCATCCTGATCCTCTGTCCATTCTAATTATCTATGTCCTGTTCCAGTCAATTACTATCATCCTGATCCTCTGTCCATTCTAATTATATATGTCCTGTTTCAGTCAATTTTTATCATCCTCATCTTCTGTCCATTCTAATTATATATGTCCTGTTCCAGTCAATTACTATCATCCTGATCCTCTGTCCATTCTAATTATCTATGTTCTGTTTCAGTCAATTACTATCATCCTGATCCTCTGTCTATTCTAATTATCAATGTCCTGTTTCAGTCAATTACTATCATCCTGATCCTCTGTCTATTCTAAATATCTATGTTCTGTTTCAGTCAATTACTATCATCCTGATCCTCTGTCCATTCTAATTATCTATGTCCTGTTCCAGTCAATTACTATCATCCTGATCCTCTGTCCATTCTATTTATATATGTCCTGTTTCAGTCAATTGTTATCATCCTCATCTTCTGTCCATTCTAATTATATATGTCCTGTTCCAGTCAATTACTATCATCCTGATCCTCTGTCCATTCTAATTATCTATGTCCTGTTCCAGTCAATTACTATCATCCTGATCCTCTGTCTATTCTAATTATCTATGTCCTGTTTCAGTCAATTACTATCATCCTGATCCTCTGTACATTCTAATTATCTATGTCCTGTTCCAGTCAATTACTATCATCCTGATCCTCTGTCCATTCTAATGATATAAGTCCTGTTTCAATCAATTTTTATCATCCTCATCTTCTGTCCATTCTAATTATATATGTCCTGTTCCAGTCAATTACTATCATCCTGATCCTCTGTGCATTCTAATTATCTATGTTCTGTTTCAGTCAATTACTATCATCCTGATCCTCTGTCTATTCTAATTATCTATGTCCTGTTTCAGTCAATTACTATCATCCTGATCCTCTGTCCATTCTAATTATCTGTGTCCTGTTTCAGTCAATTAATATCATCCTGATCCTCTGAACATTCTAATTATCTGTGTCCTGTTTCAGTCAATTACTATCATCCTGATCCTCTGTCCATTCTAATTATCTGTGTCCTGTTTCAGTCAATTAATATCATCCTGATCCTCTGAACATTTTAATTATCTATGTCCTGTTTCAGTCAATTACTTTCATCCTGATCCTCTGTCCATTCTAATTATCTATGTCCTGTTTCAGTCAATTACTATCATCCTGATCCTCTGTCCATTCTAATTATCTATGTCCTGTTACAGTCAATTACTATCATCCTGATCCTCTGTCTATTCTAATTATCTATGTCCTGTTTCAGTCAATTACTATCATCCTGATCCTCTGTCCATTCTAATTATCTATGTCCTGTTCCAGTCAATTACTATCATCCTGATCCTCTGTCCATTCTAATTATATATGTCCTGTTTCAGTCAATTTTTATCATCCTCATCTTCTGTCCATTCTAATTATATATGTCCTGTTCCAGTCAATTACTATCATCCTGATCCTCTGTCCATTCTAATTATCTATGTTCTGTTTCAGTCAATTACTATCATCCTGATCCTCTGTCTATTCTAATTATCAATGTCCTGTTTCAGTCAATTACTATCATCCTGATCCTCTGTCTATTCTAAATATCTATGTTCTGTTTCAGTCAATTACTATCATCCTGATCCTCTGTCCATTCTAATTATCTATGTCCTGTTCCAGTCAATTACTATCATCCTGATCCTCTGCCCATTCTATTTATATATGTCCTGTTTCAGTCAATTGTTATCATCCTCATCTTCTGTCCATTCTAATTATATATGTCCTGTTCCAGTCAATTACTATCATCCTGATCCTCTGTCCATTCTAATTATCTATGTCCTGTTCCAGTCAATTACTATCATCCTGATCCTCTGTCTATTCTAATTATCTATGTCCTGTTTCAGTCAATTACTATCATCCTGATCCTCTGTACATTCTAATTATCTATGTCCTGTTCCAGTCAATTACTATCATCCTGATCCTCTGTCCATTCTAATGATATATGTCCTGTTTCAATCAATTTTTATCATCCTCATCTTCTGTCCATTCTAATTATATATGTCCTGTTCCAGTCAATTACTATCATCCTGATCCTCTGTCCATTCTAATTATCTATGTTCTGTTTCAGTCAATTACTATCATCCTGATCCTCTGTCTATTCTAATTATCAATGTCCTGTTTCAGTCAATTAATATCATCCTGATCCTCTGTCCTTTCTAATTATATATGTGCTGTTTCAGTCAATTACTATCATCCTAATCCTCTGTCCATTCTAATTATCAATGTCCTGTTTCAGTCAATTTTTATCATCCTCATCGTCTGTCCATTCTAATTATATATGTCCTGTTCCAGTCAATTACTATCATCCTGATACTCTGTCCATTCTAATTATCTATGTCCTGTTTCAGTCAATTACTATCATCCTGAACCTCCGTCCACTATAATTATCTAAGTCCTGTTTCAGTCAATTACTGTCATCCTGATCCTCTGTCCATTCTAATTATCTATGTCCTGTTTCAGTCAATTACTATCATCCTGATCCTCTGTCTATTCTAATTATCTATGTCCTGTTTCAGTCAATTACTATCATCCTGATCCTCTGTCCATTCTAATTATCTGTGTCCTGTTTCAGTCAATTAATATCATCCTGATCCTCTGAACATTCTAATTATCTGTGTCCTGTTTCAGCCAATTACTATCATCCTGATCCTCTGTCCATTCTAATTATCTGTGTCCTGTTTCAGTCAATTAATATCATCCTGATCCTCTGAACATTCTAATTATCTATGTCCTGTTTCAGTCAATTACTTTCATCCTGATCCTCTGTCCATTCTAATTATCTATGTCCTGTTTCAGTCAATTACTATCATCCTGATCATCTGTCCATTCTAATTATCTATGTCCTGTTACAGTCAATTACTATCATCCTGATCCTCTGAACATTCTAATTATCTATGTCCTGTTTCAGTCAATTACTATCATCCTGATCCTCTGTCCATTCTAATTATCTATGTCCTGTTCCAGTCAATTACTACCATCCTGATCCTCTGTCCATTCTAATTATATATGTCCTGTTTCAGTCAATTTTTATCATCCTCATCGTCTGTCCATTCTAATTATATATGTCCTGTTCCAGTCAATTACTATCATCCTGATCCTCTGTCCATTCTAATTATCTATGTTCTGTTTCAGTCAATTACTATCATCCTGATCCTCTGTCTATTCTAATTATCAATGTCCTGTTTCAGTCAATTACTATCATCCTGATCCTCTGTCTATTCTAAATATCTATGTTCTGTTTCAGTCAATTACTATCATCCTGATCCTCTGTCCATTCTAATTATCTATGTCCTGTTCCAGTCAATTACTATCATCCTGATCCTCTGTCCATTCTATTTATATATGTCCTGTTTCAGTCAATTGTTATCATCCTCATCTTCTGTCCATTCTAATTATATATGTCCTGTTACAGTCAATTACTATCATCCTGATCCTCTGTCCATTCTAATTATCTATGTCCTGTTCCAGTCAATTACTATCATCCTGATCCTCTGTCTATTCTAATTATCTATGTCCTGTTTCAGTCAATTACTATCATCCTGATCCTCTGTACATTCTAATTATCTATGTCCTGTTCCAGTCAATTACTATCATCCTGATCCTCTGTCCATTCTATTTATATATGTCCTGTTTCAATCAATTTTTATCATCCTCATCTTCTGTCCATTCTAATTATATATGTCCTGTTCCAGTCAATTACTATCATCCTGATCCTCTGTCCATTCTAATTATCTATGTTCTGTTTCAGTCAATTACTATCATCCTGATCCTCTGTCTATTCTAATTATCAATGTCCTGTTTCAGTCAATTAATATCATCCTGATCCTCTGTCCTTTCTAATTATCTATGTGCTGTTTCAGTCAATTACTATCATCCTAATCCTCTGTCCTTTCTAATTATCTATGTCCTGTTACAGTCAATTTCTACCATCCTCCTCCTCTGTCCTTTCTAATTATCGATGTCCTGTTTCAGTCAATTACTATCATCCTGATCCTCTGTCCTTTCTAATTATCTATGTCATGTTTCAGTCAATTACTATCATCCTGATCCTCTGTCCTTTCTAATTATCTATGTCCTGTTTCAGTCAATTACTATCATCCTGATCCTCTGTCCTTTCTAATTTTCTATGTCATGTTTCAGTCAATTACTATCATCCTGATCCTCTGTCCATTCTAATTATCTATGTCATGTTTCAGTCAATTACTATCATCCTGATCCTCTGTCCATTCTAATTATCTATGTCCTATTACAGTCAATTACTATCATCCTGACCCTCTGAACATTCTAATTATCTATGTCCTGTTTCAGTCAATTACTATCATCTTGATCCTCTGTCCTTTCTCATTATCTATGTCCTGTTTCAGTCAATTACTATCATCCTGATCCTCTGTCCATTCTAATTATTAATGTCATGTTTCAGTCAATTACTATCATCTTGATCCTCTGTCCTTTCTCATTATCTCTGTCATGTTTCAGTCAATTACTATCATCTTGATCCTCTGTTCTTTTTCATTATCTATGTCCTGTTTCAGTCAATTACTATCATCCTGATCCTCTGTCCATTCTAATTATCTATGTCCTGTTTCAGTCAATCACTATCATCTTGATCCTCTGTCCTTTCTAATTATCTATGTCCTGTTTCAGTCAATTACTATCATCCTGATCCTCTGTCCATTCTAATTATTAATGTCATGTTTCAGTCAATTTCTACCATCCTGATCCTCTGTCCTTTCTAATTATCAATGTCCTGTTTCAGTCAATTACTATCATCCTGATCCTCTGTCCTTTCTAATTATCTATGTGCTGTTTCAGTCAATTACTATCATCCTGATCCTCTGTCTATTCTAATTATCAATGTCCTGTTTCAGTCTATTACTATCATCCTGATCCTCTGTCCATTCTAATTATCTATGTTCTGTTTCAGTCAATTACTATCATCCTGATCCTCTGTCCATTCTAATTATCTATGTCCTGTTCCAGTCAATTACTATCATCCTGATCCTCTGTCCATTCTAATTATATATGTCCTGTTTCAGTCAATTTTTATCATCCTCATCTTCTGTCCATTCTAATTATATATGTCCTGTTCCAGTCAATTACTATCAACCTGATCCTCTGTCCATTCTAATTATCTATGTCCTGTTTCAGTCAATTACTATCATCCTGATCCTCTGTCCATTCTAATTATCTATGTCCTTTTTCAGTCAATTACTATCATCCTGATCCTCTGACCATTCTAATTATCTATGTCCTGTTTCAGTCAATTACTATCATCCTGATCATCTGTAGTTTCTAATTATCTATGTCCTGTTTCAGTCAATTACTATCATCCTGATCCTCTGTCCATTCTAATTATCTATGTCCTGTTTCAGTCAATTACTATCATCCTGAACCTCCGTCCACTCTAATTATCTATGTCCTGTTTCAGTCAATTTCTACCAACCCTGATCCTCTGTCCTTTCTCATTATCTATGTCCTGTTTCAGTCAATTACTATCATCCTGATCCTCTGTCCTTTCTAATTATCTATGTCATGTTTCAGTCAATTACTATCATCCTGATCCTCTGTCCTTTCTAATTATCTATGTCCTGTTTCAGTCAATTACTATCATCCTGATCCTCTGTCCTTTCTAATTTTCTATGTCATGTTTCAGTCAATTCCTATCATCCTGATCCTCTGTCCATTCCAATTATCTATGTCATGTTTCAGTCAATTACTATCATCCTGATCCTCTGTCCATTCTAATTATCTATGTCCTGTTTCAGTCAATTACTATCATCCTGACCCTCTGAACATTCTAATTATCTATGTCCTGTTTCAGTCAATCACTATCATCTTGATCCTCCGTCCTTTCTCATTATCTATGTCCTGTTTCAGTCAATTACTATCATCCTGATCCTCTGTAGTTTCTAATTATCTATGTCCTGTTTCAGTCAATTACTATGATCCTGATCCTCTGCCCATTCTAATTATTAATGTCATGTTTCAGTCAATTACTATCATCTTGATCCTCTGTCCTTCCTCATTATCTATGTCCTGTTTCAGTCAATTACTATCATCTTGATCCTCTGTCCTTTCTCATTATCTATGTCCTGTTTCAGTCATTTACTATCATCCTGATCCTCTGTCCATTCTAATTATCTATGTCCTGTTTCAGTCAATTACTATCATCCTGATCCTCTGTCCATTCTAATTATTAATGTCATGTTTCAGTCAATTTCTACCATCCTGATCCTCTGTCCTTTCTAATTATCAATGTCCTGTTTCAGTCAATTACTATCATCCTAATCCTCTGTCCATTCTAATTATCTATGTCCTGTTTCATTCAATTACTATCATCCTAATCCTCTGTCCATTCTAATTATCTATGTCCTGTTTCAGTCAATTACTATCATCCTGATCCGCTGAACACTCTAATTATCTATGTCCTGTTTCAGTCAATTACTTTCATCCTGATCCTCTGTCCATTCTAATTATCTATGTCCTGTTTCAGTCAATTTCTATCATCCTGATCCTCTGTCCATTCTAATTATCTATGTCCTGTTTCAGTCAATTACTATCATCCTGATGCTCTGAACATTCTAATTATCTATGTCCTGTTTCAGTCAATTACTTTCATCCTGATCCTCTGTCCATTCTAATTATCTATGTCCTGTTTCAGTCAATTTCTATCATCCTGATCCTCTGTCCATTCTAATTATCTATGTCCTGTTTCAGTCAATTACTATCATCCTGAACCTCCGTCCACTCTAATTATCTAAGTCCTGTTTCAGTCAATTACTATCATCCTGTTCCTCTGTCCATTCTAATTATCTATGTCCTGTTTCAGTCAATTACTATCATCCTGATCCTCTGTCTATTCTAATTATCTATGTCCTGTTTCAGTCAATTACTATCATCCTGATCCTCTGTCCATTCTAATTATCTGTGTCCTGTTTCAGTGAATTACTATAATCCTGAACCTCCGTCCACTCTAATTATCTAAGTCCTGTTTCAGTCAATTACTATCATCCTGTTCCTCTGTCCATTCTAATTATCTATGTCCTATTTCACTCAATTACTATCATCCTGATCCTCTGTCCATTCTAATTATCTGTGTCCTGTTTCAGTCAATTAATATCATCCTGATCCTCTGAACATTCTAATTATCTATGTCATGTTTCAGTCAATTTCTACCATCCTGATCCTCTGTCCTTTCTAAATATCAATGTCCTGTTTCAGTCATTTACTATCATCCTGATCCTCTGTCCATTCTAATTATCTATGTCCTGTTTCATTCAATTACTATCATCCTAATCCTCTGTCCATTCTAATTATCTATGTCCTGTTTCAGTCAATTACTATCATCCTGATGCTCTGAACATTCTAATTATCTATGTCCTGTTTCAGTCAATTACTTTCATCCTGATCCTCTGTCCATTCTAATTATCTATGTCCTGTTTCAGTCAATTACTATCATCCTGATACTCTGTCCATTCTAATTATCTCTGTCCTGTTTCAGTCAATTACTATCATCCTGAACCTCCGTCCACTCTAATTATCTATGTCCTGTTTCAGTCAATTTCTACCATCCTGATCCTCTGTCCTTTCTAATTATCTATGTCCTGTTTCAGTCAATTACTATCATCCTGATTCTCTGTCCTTTCTAATTATCTATGTCATGTTTCAGTCAATTACTATCATCCTGATCCTCTGTCCTTTCTAATTATCTATGTCCTGTTTCAGTCAATTACTATCATCCTGATCCTCTGTCCTTTCTAATTTTCTATGTCATGTTTCAGTCAATTACTATCATCCTGATCCTCTGTCCATTCTAATTATCTATGTCATGTTTCAGTCAATTACTATCATCCTGATCCTCTGTCCATTATAATGATCTATGTCCTGTTTCAGTCAATTACTATCATCCTGACCCTCTGAACATTCTAATTATCTATGTCCTGTTTCAGTCAATTACTATCATCTTGATCCTCTGTCCTTTCTCATTATCTATGTCCTGTTTCAGTCAATTACTATCATCCTGATCCTCTGTAGTTTCTAATTATCTATGTCCTGTTTCAGTCAATTACTATGATCCTGATCCTCTGCCCATTCTAATTATTAATGTCATGTTTCAGTCAATTACTATCATCTTGATCCACTGTCCTTCCTCATTATCTATGTCCTGTTTCAGTCAATTACTATCATCTTGATCCTCTGTCCTTTCTCATTATCTATGTCCTGTTTCAGTCAATTACTATCATCCTGATCCTCTGTCCATTCTAATTATCTATGTCCTGTTTCAGTCAATTACTATCATCTTGATCCTCTGTCCTTTCTAATTATCTATGTCCTGTTTCAGTCAATTACTGTCATCCTGATCCTCTGTCCATTCTAATTATTAATGTCATGTTTCAGTCAATTTCTACCATCCTGATCCTCTGTCCTTTCTAATTATCAATGTCCTGTTTCAGTCAATTACTATCATCCTGATCCTCTGTCCATTCTAATTATCTATGTCCTGTTTCATTCAATTACTATCATCCTAATCCTCTGTCCATTCTAATTATCTATGTCCTGTTACAGTCAATTACTATCATCCTGATGCTCTGAACATTCTAATTATCTATGTCCTGTTTCAGTCAATTACTTTCATCCTGATCCTCTGTCCATTCTAATTAATTATGTCCTGTTTCAGTCAATTACTATCATCCTGATCCTCTGTCCATTCTAATTATCTGTGTCCTGTTTCAGTCAATTAATATCATCCTGATCCTCTGAACATTCTAATTATCTATGTCCTGTTTCAGTCAATTACTATCATCCTGATACTCTGTCCATTCTAATTATCTATGTCCTGTTTCAGTGAATTACTATAATCCTGAACCTCCGTCCACTCTAATTATCTAAGTCCTGTTTCAGTCAATTACTATCATCCTGTTCCTCTGTCCATTCTAATTATCTATGTCCTGTTTCAGTCAATTACTATCATCCTGATCCTCTGTCTATTCTAATTATCTATGTCCTGTTTCAGTCAATTACTATCATCCTGATCCTCTGTCCATTCTAATTATCTGTGTCCTGTTTCAGTCAATTAATATCATCCTGATCCTCTCAACATTATAATTATCTATGTCATGTTTCAGTCAATGTCTACCATCCTGATCCTCTGTCCTTTCTAATTATCAATGTCCTGTTTCAGTCAATTACTATCATCCTGATCCTCTGTCCAGTCTAATTATCTATGTCCTGTTTCATTCAATTACTATCATCCTAATCCTCTGTCCATTCTAATTATCTATGTCCTGTTTCAGTCAATTACTATCATCCTGATGCTCTGAACATTCTAATTATCTATGTCCTGTTTCAGTCAATTACTTTCATCCTGATCCTCTGTCCATTCTAATTATCTATGTCCTGTTTCAGTCAATTACTATCATCCTGATACTCTGTCCATTCTAATTATCTATGTCCTGTTTCAGTCAATTACTATCATCCTGAACCTCCGTCCACTCTAATTATCTATGTCCTGTTTCAGTCAATTTCTACCATCCTGATCCTCTGTCCTTTCTAATTATCTATGTCCTGTTTCAGTCAATTACTATCATCCTGATCCTCTGTCCTTTCTAATTATCTATGTCATGTTTCAGTCAATTACTATCATCCTGATCCTCTGTCCTTTCTAATTATCTATGTCCTGTTTCAGTCAATTACTATCATCCTGTTCCTCTGTCCATTCTAATTATCTATGTCCTGTTTCAGTCAATTACTATCATCCTGATCCTCTGTCTATTCTAATTATCTATGTCCTGTTTCAGTCAATTACTATCATCCTGATCCTCTGTCCATTCTAATTATCTGTGTCCTGTTTCAGTCAATGTCTACCATCCTGATCCTCTGTCCTTTCTAATTATCTATGTCCTGTTTCAGTCAATTAATATCATCCTGATCCTCTGAACATTCTAATTATCTATGTCATGTTTCAGTCAATGTCTACCATCCTGATCCTCTGTCCTTTCTAATTATCAATGTCCTGTTTCATTCAATTACTATCATCCTGATCCTCTGTCCATTCTAATTATCTATGTCCTGTTTCAGTCAATTACCATCATCCTGATCCTCTGTCCATTCTAATTATTAATATCATGTTTCAGTCAATTTCTACCATCCTGTTCCTCTGTCCATTCTAATTATCTGTGTCCTGTTTCAGTCAATGTCTACCATCCTGATCCTCTGTCCTTTCTAATTATCTATGTCCTGTTTCAGTCAATTAATATCATCCTGATCCTCTGAACATTCTAATTATCTATGTCATGTTTCAGTCAATGTCTACCATCCTGATCCTCTGTCCTTTCTAATTATCAATGTCCTGTTTCATTCAATTACTATCATCCTGATCCTCTGTCCATTCTAATTATCTATGTCCTGTTTCAGTCAATTACTATCATCCTGATCCTCTGTCTATTCTAATTATCTATGTCCTGTTTCAGTCAATTACTATCATCCTGTTCCTCTGTCCATTCTAATTATCTATGTCCTGTTTCAGTCAATTACTATCATCCTGATCCTCTGTCTATTCTAATTATCTATGTCCTGTTTCAGTCAATTAATATCATCCTGATCCTCTGAACATTCTAATTATCTATGTCATGTTTCAGTCAATGTCTACCATCCTGATCCTCTGTCCTTTCTAATTATCAATGTCCTGTTTCATTCAATTACTATCATCCTGATCCTCTGTCCATTCTAATTATCTATGTCCTGTTTCAGTCAATTACCATCATCCTGATCCTCTGTCCATTCTAATTATTAATATCATGTTTCAGTCAATTTCTACCATCCTGATCCTCTGTCCTTTCTAATTATCAATGTCCTGTTTCAGTCAATTACTATCATCCTAATCCTCTGTCCATTCTAATTATCTATGTCCTGTTTCATTCAATTACTATCATCCTAATCCTCAGTCCATTCTAATTATCTATGTCCTGTTTCAGTCAATTACTATCATCCTGATGCTCTGAACATTCTAATTATCTATGTTCTGTTTCAGTCAATTACTTTCATCCTGATGCTCTGAACATTCTAATTATCTATGTCCTGTTTCAGTCAATTACTTTCATCCTGATCCTCTGTCCATTCTAATTATCTATGTCCTGTTTCAGTCAATTTCTATCATCCTGATCCTCTGTCCATTCTAATTATCTATGTCCTGTTTCAGTCAATTACTATCATCCTGAACCTCCGTCCACTCTAATTATCTAAGTCCTGTTTCAGTCAATTACTATCATCCTGTTCCTCTGTACATTCTAATTATCTATGTCCTGTTTCAGTCAATTACTATCATCCTGATCCTCTGTCTATTCTAATTATCTATGTCCTGTTTCAGTCAATTACTATCATCCTGATCCTCTGTCCATTCTAATTATCTGTGTCCTGTTTCAGTGAATTACTATAATCCTGAACCTCCGTCCACTCTAATTATCTAAGTCCTGTTTCAGTCAATTACTATCATCCTGTTCCTCTGTCCATTCTAATTATCTGTGTCCTGTTTCAGTCAATTACTATCATCCTGATCCTCTGTCTATTCTAATTATCTATGTCCTGTTTCAGTCAATTACTATCATCCTGATCCTCTGTCCATTCTAATTATCTGTGTCCTGTTTCAGTCAATTAATATCATCCTGATCCTCTGAACATTCTAATTATCTATGTCATGTTTCAGTCAATTTCTACCATCCTGATCCTCTGTCCTTTCTAATTATCAATGTCCTGTTTCAGTCAATTACTATCATCCTGATCCTCTGTCCATTCTAATTATCTATGTCCTGTTTCATTCAATTACTATAATCCTAATCCTCTGTCCATTCTAATTATCTATGTCCTGTTTCAGTCAATTACTATCATCCTGATGCTCTGAACATTCTAATTATCTATGTCCTGTTTCAGTCAATTACTTTCATCCTGACCCTCTGTCCATTCTAATTATCTATGTCCTGTTTCAGTCAATTACTATCATCCTGATACTCTGTCCATTCTAATTATCTATGTCCTGTTTCAGTCAATTACTATCATCCTGAACCTCCGTCCACTCTAATTATCTATGTCCTGTTTCAGTCAATTTCTACCATCCTGATCCTCTGTCCTTTCTAATTATCTATGTCCTGTTTCAGTCAATTACTATCATCCTGATCCTCTGTCCTTTCTAATTATCTATGTCATCTTTCAGTCAATTACTATCATCCTGATCCTCTGTCCTTTCTAATTATCTATGTCCTGTTTCAGTCAATTACTATCATCCTGATCCTCTGTCCTTTCTAATTTTCTATGTCATGTTTCAGTCAATTACTATCATCCTGATCCTCTGTCCATTCTAATTATCTATGTCCTGTTTCAGTCAATTACTATCATCCTGATCCTCTGTCCATTCTAATTATCTATGTCCTGTTTCAGTCAATTACTATCATCCTGACCCTCTGAACATTCTAATTATCTATGTCCTGTTTCAGTCAATTACTATCATCTTGATCCTCTGTCCTTTCTCATTATCTATGTCCTGTTTCAGTCAATTACTATCATCCTGATCCTCTGTAGTTTCTAATTATCTATGTCCTGTTTCAGGCAATTACTATGATCCTGATCCTCTGCCCATTCTAATTATTAATGTCATGTTTCAGTCAATTACTATCATCTTGATCCTCTGTCCTTCCTCATTATCTATGTCCTGATTCAGTCAATTACTATCATCTTGATCCTCTGTCCTTTCTCATTATCTATGTCCTGTTTCAGTCAATTACTATCATCCTGATCCTCTGTCCATTCTAATTATCTATGTCCTGTTTCAGTCAATTACTATCATCTTGATCCTCTGTTCTTTCTAATTATCTATGTCCTGTTTCAGTCAATTACTGTCATCCTGATCCTCTGTCCATTCTAATTATTAATGTCATGTTTCAGTCAATTTCTACCATCCTGATCCTCTGTCCTTTCTAATTATCAATGTCCTGTTTCAGTCAATTACTATCATCCTGATCCTCTGTCCATTCTAATTATCTATGTCCTGTTTCATTCAATTACTATCATCCTAATCCTCTGTCCATTCTAATTATCTATGTCCTGTTTCAGTCAATTACTATCATCCTGATGCTCTGAACATTCTAATTATCTATGTCCTGTTTCAGTCAATTACTTTCATCCTGATCCTCTGTCCATTCTAATTATCTATGTCCTGTTTCAGTCAATTACTATCATCCTGAACCTCCGTCCACTCTAATCATCTAAGTCCTGTTTCAGTCAATTACTATCATCCTGTTCCTCTGTCCATTCTAATTATCTATGTCCTGTTTCAGTCAATTACTATCATCCTGAACCTCTGTCAATTCTAATTATCTATGTCCTGTTTCAGTCAATTACTATCATCCTGATCCTCTGTCCTTTCTAATTATCTGTGTCCTGTTTCAGTCAATTAATGTCATCCTGATCCTCTGAACATTCTAATTATCTATGTCCTGTTTCAGTCAATTACTCTCATCCTGATCCTCTGACCATTCTAATTATCTATGTCCTGTTTCAGTCAATTACTATCATCCTGATCCTCTGTCCATTCTAATTATCTATGTCCTGTTCCAGTCAATTACTATCATCCTGATCCTCTGTCCATTCTAATTATCTATTTTCTGTTTCAGTCAATTACTATCATCCTGATCCTCTGTCTATTCTAATTATCAACGTCCTGTTTCAGTCAATTACTATCATCCTGATCCTCTGTCTATTCTAATTATCTATGTTCTGTTCCAGTCAATTACTATCATCCTGATCCTCTGTCTATTCTAATTATCTATGTCCTGTTTCAGTCAATTACTATCATCCTGATCCTCTGTCCATTCTAATTATCTATGTCCTGTTTCAGTCAATTACTATCATCCTGATCCTCTGTCCATTCTAATTATCTATGTCCTGTTTCAGTCAATTACCATCATCCTGATCCTCTGTCCATTCTAATTATCTATGTCCTTTTTCAGTCAATTACTATCATCCTGATCCTCTGACGATTCTAATTATCTATGTCCTGTTTCAGTCAATTACTATCATCCTGATCATCTGTAGTTTCTAATTATCTATGTCCTGTTTCAGTCAATTACTATCATCCTCATCCACTGACCATTCTAATTATCTATGTCCTGTTTCAGTCAATTGCTATCAGCCAGACCGTCTGTCCATTCCAATTATCTATGTCCTGTTTCAGTCAATTACTATCATCCTGATCCTCTGTCCTTTGTAATTATCTATGTCCTGTTTCAGTCAATTACTATCATCCTGATCCTCTGTAGTATCTAATTATCTATGTCCTGTTTCACTCAATTACTATCATCCTCATCCTCTGACCATTCCAATTATCTATGTCCTGTTTCAGTCAATTACTATCATCCTGATCCTCTGTCCATTCTAATTATCTATGTCCTGTTTCAGTCAATTTCTATCATCCTGATCCTCTGTCCTTTCTAATTATCTATGTCATGTTTCAGTCAATTACTATCATCCTGATCCTCTGTCCATTCTAATTATCTATGTCCTTTTTCAGTCAATTACTATCATCCTGATCCTCTGACCATTCTAATTATCTATGTCCTGTTTCAGTCAATTACGATCATCCTGATCATCTGTAGTTTCTAAATATCTATGTCCTGTTTCAGTCAATTACTATCATCCTCATCCACTGCCCATTCTAATTATCTATGTCCTGTTTCAGTCAATTGCTATCAGCCAGACCGTCTGTCCATTCCAATTATCTATGTCCTGTTTCAGTCAATTACTATCATCCTGATCCTCTGTCCTTTCTAATTATCTATGTGCTGTTTCAGTCAATTACTATCATCCTGATCCTCTGTCCATTCTAATTATCTATGTCATGTTTCAGTCAATTACTATCATCCCGACCCTCTGTCGATTCTAATTATCTATGTCCTGTTTCAGTCAATTACTATCATCCTGATCCTCTGTCCTTTCTAATTATCTATGTGCTGTTTCAGTCAATTACTATCATCCTAATCCTCTGTCCATTCTAATTATCTATGTCGTGTTTCAGTCAATTTCTACCGTCCTGATCCTCTGTCCTTTCTAATTATCTATGTCCTGTTTCAGACAATTACTATCATCTTGATCCTCTGTCCTTTCTCATTATCTATGTCCTGTTTCAGTCAATTACTATCATCCTGATCCTCTGTAGTTTCTAATTATCTATATCCTGTTTCAGTCAATTACTATCATCCTGATCCTCTGTCCATTCTAATTATTAATGTCATGTTTCGGTCAATTACTATCATCTTGATCCTCTGTCCTTTCTCATTATCTATGTCCTGTTTCAGTCAATTACTATCATCTTGATCCTCTGTCCTTTCTCATTATCTATGTCCTGTTTCAGTCAATTACTATCATCCTGATCCTCTGTCCATTCTAATGATCTATGTCCTCTTTCAGTCAATTACTATCATCTTGATCCTCTGTCCTTTCTAATTATCTATGTCCTGTTTCAGTCAATTACTATCATCCTGATCCTCTGTCCATTCTAATTATTAATGTCATGTTTCAGTCAATTACTATCATCCTGATCCTCTGTCCTTTCTAATTATCAATGTCATGTTTCAGTCAATTACTATCATCCTGATCCTCTGTCCATTCTAATTATCTATGTCCTGTTTCATTCAATTACTATCATCCTAATCCTCTGTCCATTCTAATTATCTATGTCCTGTTTCATTCAATTACTATCATCCTAATCATCTGTCCATTCTAATTATCTATGTCCTGTTTCAGTCAATTACTATCATCCTGATGCTCTGAACATTCTAAATATCTATGTCCTGTTTCAGTCAATTACTTTCATCCTGATCCTCTGTCCATTCTAATTATCTATGTCCTGTTTCAGTCAATTACTATCATCCTGATACTCTGTCCATTCTAATTATCTATGTCCTGTTTCAGTCAATTACTATTATCCTGAACCTCCGTCCACTCTAATTATCTAAGTCCTGTTTCAGTCAATTACTATCATCCTGTTCCTCTGTCCATTCTAATTATCTATGTCCTGTTTCAGTCAATTACTATCATCCTGATCCTCTGTCCATTCTAATTATCTATGTCCTGTTTCAGTCAATTACTATCATCGTGATCCTCTGTCCATTCTAATTATCTGTGTCCTGTTTCAGTCAATTAATATCATCCTGATCCTCTGAACATTCTAATTATCTATGTCCTGTTTCAGTCAATTACTCTAATCCTGATCCTCTGTCCATTCTAATTATCTGTGTCCTGTTTCAGTCAATTAATATCATCCTGATCCTCTGAACATTCTAATTATCTATGTCCTGTTTCAGTCAATTACTATCATCCTGATGCTCTGAACATTCTAATTATCTATGTCCTGTTTCAGTCAATTAATTTCATCCTGATCCTCTGTCCATTCTAATTATCTATGTCCTGTTTCAGTCAATTACTATCATCCTGATCCTCTGTCCATTCTAATTATCTATGTCCTGTTCCAGTCAATTACTATCATCCTGATCCTCTGTCCATTCTAATTATCTATGTTCTGTTTCAGTCAATTACTATCATCCTGATCCTCTGTCTATTCTAATTATCAACGTCCTGTTTCAGTCAATTACTATCATCCTGATCCTCTGTCTATTCTAATTATCTATGTTCTGTTCCAGTCAATTACTATCATCCTGATCCTCTGTCTATCTAATTATCTATGTCCTGTTTCAGTCAATTACTATCATCCTGATCCTCTGTCCATTCTAATTATCTATGTCCTGTTTCAGTCAATTACTATCATCCTGATCCTCTGTCCATTCTAATTATCTATGTCCTGTTTCAGGCAATTACCATCATCCTGATCCTCTGTCCATTCTAATTATCTATGTCCTTTTTCAGTCAATTACTATCATCCTGATCCTCTGACGATTCTAATTATCTATGTCCTGTTTCAGTCAATTACTATCATCCTGATCATCTGTAGTTTCTAATTATCTATGTCCTGTTTCAGTCAATTACTATCATCCTCATCCACTGACCATTCTAATTATCTATGTCCTGTTTCAGTCAATTGCTATCAGCCAGACCGCCTGTCCATTCCAATTATCTATGTCCTGTTTCAGTCAATTACTATCATCCTGATCCTCTGTCCTTTGTAATTATCTATGTCCTGTTTCAGTCAATTACTATCATCCTGATCCTCTGTAGTATCTAATTATCTATGTCCTGTTTCCCTCAATTACTATCATCCTCATCCTCTGACCATTCTAATTATCTATGTCCTGTTTCATTCAATTACTATCATCCTAATCCTCTGTCCATTCTAATTATCTATGTCCTGTTTCAGTCAATTACTATCATCCTGATGCTCTGAACATTCTAATTATCTATGTCCTGTTTCAGTCAATTACTATCATCCTGATGCTCTGAACATTCTAATTATCTATGTCCTGTTTCAGTCAATTACTATCATCCTGATCCTCTGTCCATTCTAATTATCTATGTCCTGTTCCAGTCAATTACTATCATCCTGATCCTCTGTCCATTCTAATTATCTATGTTCTGTTTCAGTCAATTACTATCATCCTGATCCTCTGTCTATTCTAATTATCAACGTCCTGTTTCAGTCAATTACTATCATCCTGATCCTCTGTCTATTCTAATTATCTATGTTCTGTTCCAGTCAATTACTATCATCCTGATCCTCTGTCTATCTAATTATCTATGTCCTGTTTCAGTCAATTACTATCATCCTGATCCTCTGTCCATTCTAATTATCTATGTCCTGTTTCAGTCAATTACTATCATCCTGATCCTCTGTCCATTCTAATTATCTATGTCCTGTTTCAGTCAATTACTATCATCCTTCTCCTCTGAACATTCTAATTATCTATGTCCTTTTTCAGTCAATTACTATCATCCTGATCCTCTGACGATTCTAATTATCTATGTCCTGTTTCAGTCAATTACTATCATCCTGATCATCTGTAGTTTCTAATTATCTATGTCCTGTTTCAGTCAATTACTATCATCCTCATCCACTGACCATTCTAATTATCTATGTCCTGTTTCAGTCAATTGCTATCAGCCAGACCGCCTGTCCATTCCAATTATCTATGTCCTGTTTCAGTCAATTACTATCATCCTGATCCTCTGTCCTTTGTAATTATCTATGTCCTGTTTCAGTCAATTACTATCATCCTGATCCTCTGTAGTATCTAATTATCTATGTCCTGTTTCCCTCAATTACTATCATCCTCATCCTCTGACCATTCTAATTATCTATGTCCTGTTTCATTCAATTACTATCATCCTAATCCTCTGTCCATTCTAATTATCTATGTCCTGTTTCAGTCAATTACTATCATCCTGATGCTCTGAACATTCTAATTATCTATGTCCTGTTTCAGTCAATTACTATCATCCTGATGCTCTGAACATTCTAATTATCTATGTCCTTTTTCAGTCAATTTCTACCATCCTGATCCTCTGTCCTTTCTAATTATCAATGTCCTGTTTCAGTCAATTACTATCATCCTGATCCTCTGTCCATTCTAATTATCTATGTCCTGTTTCATTCAATTACTATCATCCTAATCCTCTGTCCATTCTAATTATCTATGTCCTGTTTCAGTCAATTACTATCATCCTGATGCTCTGAACATTCTAATTATCTATGTCCTGTTTCAGTCAATTACTTTCATCCTGATCCTCTGTCCATTCTAATTATCTATGTCCTGTTTCAGTCAATTACTATCATCCTGAACCTCCGTCCACTCTAATTATCTAAGTCCTGTTTCAGTCAATTACTATCATCCTGACCCTCTGAACATTCTAATTATCTATGTCCTGTTTCAGTCAATTACTATCATCTTGATCCTCTGTCCTTTCTCATCATCTATGTCCTGTTTCAGTCAATTACTATCATCCTGATCCTCTGTAGTTTCTAATTATCTATGTCCTGTTTCAGTCAATTACTATGATCCTGATCATCTGCCCATTCTAATTATTAATGTCATTTTTCAGTCAATTACTATCATCCTGATCCTCTGTACATTCTAATTATTAATGTCATGTTTCAGTCAATTTCTACCATCCTGATCCTCTGTCCTTTCTAATTATCAATGTCCTGTTTCAGTCAATTACTATCATCCTGATCCTCTGTCCATTCTAATTATCTATGTCCTGTTTCATTCAATTACTATCATCCTAATCCTCTGTCCATTCTAATTATCTATGTCCTGTTTCAGTCAATTACTATCATCCTAATCCTCTGTCCATTCTAATTATCTATGTCCTGTTTCAGTCAATTACTATCATCCTGATGCTCTGAACATTCTAATTATCTATGTCCTGTTTCAGTCAATTACTTTCATCCTGATCCTCTGTCCATTCTAATTATCCATGTCCTGTTTCAGTCAATTACTAACATCCTGAACCTCCGTCCACTCTAATTATCTAAGTCCTGTTTCAGTCAATTACTATCATCCTGTTCCTCTGTCCATTCTAATTTTCTATGTCCTGTTTCAGTCAATTACTATCATCCTGATCCTCTGTCTATTCTAATTATCTATGTCCTGTTTCAGTCAATTACTATCATCCTGATCCTCTGTCCATTCTAATTATCTGTGTCCTGTTTCAGTCAATTAATATCATCCTGATCCTCTGAACATTCTAATTATCTATGTCCTGTTTCAGTCAATTACTCTCATCCTGATCCTCTGTCCATTCTAATTATCTGTGTCCTGTTTCAGTCATTTAATATCATCCTGATCCTCTGAACATTCTAATTATCTATGTCCTGTTTCAGTCAATTACTATCATCCTGATGCTCTGAACATTCTAATTATCTATGTCCTGTTTCAGTCAATTACTTTCATCCTGATCCTCTGTCCATTCTAATTTATCTATGTCCTGTTTCAGTCAATTACTATCATCCTGATCCTCTGTCCATTCTAATTATCTATGTCCTGTTCCAGTCAAATACTATCATCCTGATCCTCTGTCCATTCTAATTATATATGTCCTGTTTCAGCCAATTTTTATCATCCTCATCTTCTGTCCATTCTAATTATATATGTCCTGTTCCAGTCAATTACTATCATCCTGATCCTCTGTCCATTCTAATTATCTATGTTCTGTTTCAGTCAATTACTATCATCCTGATCCTCTGTCTATTCTAATTATCAATGTCCTGCTTCAGTCAATTACTATCATCCTGATCCTCTGTCTATTCTAATTATCTATGTTCTGTTTCAGTCAATTACTATCATCCTGATCCTCTGTCTATTCTAATTATCTATGTCCTGTTTCAGTCAATTACTATCATCCTGATCCTCTGTCCATTCTAATTATGTATGTCCTGTTTCAGTCAATTACTATCATCCTGATCCTCTGTCCATTCTAATTATCTATGTCCTTTTTCAGTCAATTACTATCATCCTGATCCTCTGACGATTCTAATTATCTATGTCCTGTTTCAGTCAATTACTATCATCCTGATCATCTGTAGTTTCTAATTATCTATGTCCTGTTTCAGTCAATTACTATCATCCTCATCCACTGACCATTCTAATTATCTATGTCCTGTTTCAGTCAATTGCTATCAGCCAGACCTTCTGTCCATTCCAATTATCCATGTCCTGTTTCAGTCAATTACTATCATTCTGATCCTCTGTAGTATCTAATTATCTATGTCCTGTTTCAGTCAATTACTATCATCCTGATCCTCTGTCTATTCTAATTATCTATGTCCTGTTTCACTCAATTACTATCATCCTGATCCTCTGTCTATTCCAATTATCTATGTCCTGTTTCACTCAATTACTATCATCCTCATCCTCTGACCATTCCAATTATCTATGTCCTGTTTCAGTCAATTACTATCATCCTGATCCTCTGTCCATTCTAATTATCTATGTCCTGTTTCAGTCAATTACTATCATCTTGATCCTCTGTCCTTTCTAATTATCTATGTCCTGTTTTAGTCAATTACTATCATCCTGATCCTCTGTCCATTCTAATTATTAATGTCATGTTTCAGTCAATTTCTACCATCCTGATCCTCTGACCTTTCTAATTATCAATGTCCTGTTTCAGTCAATTGCTATCATCCTGATCCTCTGTCCATTCTAATTATCTATGTCCTGTTTCATTCAATTACTATCATCCTAATCCTCTGTCCATTCTAATTATCTATGTCCTGTTTCATTCAATTACTATCATCCTGATGCTCTGAACATTCTAATTATCTATGTCCTGTTTCAGTCAATTACTTTCATCCTGATCCTCTGTCCATTCTAATTATCTATGTCCTGTTTCAGTCAATTACTATCATCCTGATACTCTGTCCATTCTAATTATCTATGTCCTGTTTCAGTCAATTACTATAATCCTGAACCTCCGTCCACTCTAATTATCTAAGTCCTGTTTCAGTCAATTACTATCATCCTGATCCTCTGTCCATTCTTATTATCTATGTCCTGTTTCAGTCAATTACTATCATCCTGATCCTCTGTCTATTCTAATTGTCTATGTCCTGTTTCAGTCAATTACTATCATCCTGATCCTCTGTCCATTCTAATTATCTGTTTCTTGTTTCAGTCAATTAATATCATCCTGATCCTCTGAACATTCTAATTATCTATGTCATGTTTCAGTCAATTTCTACCATCCTGATCCTCTGTCCTTTCTAATTATCAATGTCCTGTTTCAGTCAATTACTATCATCCTGATCCTCTGTCCATTCTAATTATCTATGTCCTGTTTCATTCAATTACTATCATCCTAATCCTCTGTCCATTCTAATTATCTATGTCCTGTTTCAGTCAATTACTATCATCCTGATGCTCTGAACATTCTAATTATCAATGTCCTGTTTCAGTCAATTACTATCATCCTGATCCTCTGCCCATTCTATTTATTAATGTCATGTTTCAGTCAATTACTATCATCTTGATCCTCTGTCCTTCCTCATTATCTATGTCCTGTTTCAGTCAATTACTATCATCTTGATCCTCTGTCCTTTCTCATTATCTATGTCCTGTTTCAGTCAATTACTATCATCCTGATCCTCTGTCCATTCTAATTATCTATGTCCTGTTTCAGTCAATTACTATCATCTTGATCCTCTGTCCTTTCTAATTATCTATGTCCTGTTTCAGTCAATTACTATCATCCTGATCCTCTGTCCATTCTAATTAGTAATGTCATGTTTCAGTCAATTTCTACCATCCTGATCCTCTGTCCTTTCAAATTGTCAATGTCCTGTTTCAGTCAATTACTATCATCCTGATCCTCTGTCCATTCTAATTATCTATGTCCTGTTTCATTCAATTACTATCATCCTAATCATCTGTCCATTCTAATTATCTATGTCCTGTTTCAGTCAATTACTATCATCCTGATGCTCTGAAAATTCTAAATATCTATGTCCTGTTTCAGTCAATTACTTTCATCCTGATCCTCTGTCCATTCTAATTATCTATGTCCTGTTTCAGTCAATTACTATCATCCTGATCCTCTGTCCATTCTAATTATCTATGTCCTGTTTCAGTCAATTACTATTATCCTGAACCTCCGTCCACTCTAATTATCTAAGTCCTGTTTCAGTCAATTACTATCATCCTGTTCCTCTGTCCATTCTAATTATCTATGTCCTGTTTCAGTCAATTACTATCATCCTGATCCTCTGTCCATTCTAATTATCTATGTCCTGTTTCAGTCAATTACTATCATCGTGATCCTCTGTCCATTCTAATTATCTGTGTCCTGTTTCAGTCAATTAATATCATCCTGATCCTCTGAACATTCTAATTATCTATGTCCTGTTTCAGTCAATTACTCTAATCCTGATCCTCTGTCCATTCTAATTATCTGTGTCCTGTTTCAGTCAATTAATATCATCCTGATCCTCTGAACATTCTAATTATCTATGTCCTGTTTCAGTCAATTACTATCATCCTGATGCTCTGAACATTCTAATTATCTATGTCCTGTTTCAGTCAATTACTTTCATCCTGATCCTCTGTCCATTCTAATTATCTCTGTCCTGTTTCAGTCAATTACTATCATCCTGATCCTCTGTCCATTCTAATTATCTCTGTCCTGTTCCAGTCAATTACTATCATCCTGATCCTCTGTCCATTCTAATTATCTATGTTCTGTTTCAGTCAATTACTATCATCCTGATCCTCTGTCTATTCTAATTATCAAAGTCCTGTTTCAGTCAATTACTATCATCCTGATCCTCTGTCTATTCTAATTATCTATGTTCTGTTCCAGTCAATTACTATCATCCTGATCCTCTGTCTATTCTAATTATCTATGTCCTGTTTCAGTCAATTACTATCATCCTGATCCTCTGTCCATTCTAATTATCTATGTCCTGTTTCAGTCAATTACTATCATCCTGTTCCTCTGTCCTTTCTAATTATCTATGTCCTGTTTCAGTCAATTACTATCATCCTGATCCTCTGTCCATTCTAATTATCTATGTCCTTTTTCAGTCAATTACTATCATCCTGATCATCTGTAGTTTCTAATTATCTATGTCCTGTTTCAGTCAATTACTATCATCCTCATCCACTGACCATTCTAATTATCTATGTCCTGTTTCAGTCAATTGCTATCAGCCAGTCCGTCTGTCCATTCCAATTATCTATGTCCTGTTTCAGTCAATTACTATCATCCTGATCCTCTGTCCTTTGTAATTATCTATGTCCTGTTTCAGTCAATTACTATCATCCTGATCCTCTGTCCTTTGTAATTATCTATGTCCTGTTTCAGTCAATTACTATCATCCTGATCATCTGTAGTTTCTAATTATCTATGTCCTGTTTCAGTCAATTACTATCATCCTCATCCACTGACCATTCTAATTATCTATGTCCTGTTTCAGTCAATTGCTATCAGCCAGACCGTCTGTCCATTCCAATTATCTATTTCCTGTTTCAGTCAATTACTATCATCCTGATCCTCTGTCCTTTGTAATTATCTATGTCCTGTTTCAGTCAATTACTATCATCCTGATCCTCTGTAGTATCTAATTATCTATGTCCTGTTTCACTCAATTACTATCATCCTCATCCTCTGACCATTCCAATTATCTATGTCCTGTTTCAGTCAATTACTATCATCCTGATCCTCTGTCCATTCTAATTATCTATGTCCTGTTTCAGTCAATTTCTATCATCCTGATCCTCTGTCCTTTCTAGTTATCTATGTCATGTTTCAGTCAATTACTATCATCCTGATCCTCTGTCCATTCTAATTATCTATGTCCTTTTTCAGTCAATTACTATCAACCTGATCCTCTGACCATTCTAATTATCTATGTCCTGTTTCAGTCAATTACAATCATCCTGATCATCTGTAGTTTCTAATTATCTATGTCCTGTTTCAGTCAATTACTATCATCCTCATCCACTGCCCATTCTAATTATCTATGTCCTGTTTCAGTCAATTGCTATCAGCCAGACCGTCTGTCCATTCCAATTATCTATGTCCTGTTTCAGTCAATTACTATCATCCTGATCCTCTGTCCTTTCTAATTATCTATGTGCTGTTTCAGTCAATTACTATCATCCTGATCCTCTGTCCATTCTAATTATCTATGTCATGTTTCAGTCAATTACTATCATCCCGACCCTCTGTCGATTCTAATTATCTATGTCCTGTTTCAGTCAATTACTATCATCCTGATCCTCTGTCCTTTCTAATTATCTATGTGCTGTTTCAGTCAATTACTATCATCCTAATCCTCTGTCCATTCTAATAATCTATGTCGTGTTTCAGTCAATTTCTACCGTCCTGATCCTCTGTCCTTTCTAATTATCTATGTCCTGTTTCAGACAATTACTATCATCTTGATCCTCTGTCCTTTCTCATTATCTATGTCCTGTTTCAGTCAATTACTATCATCCTGATCCTCTGTAGTTTCTAATTATCTATATCCTGTTTCAGTCAATTACTATCATCCTGATCCTCTGTCCATTCTAATTATTAATGTCATGTTTCGGTCAATTACTATCATCTTGATCCTCTGTCCTTTCTCATTATCTATGTCCTGTTTCAGTCAATTACTATCATCTTGATCCTCTGTCCTTTCTCATTATCTATGTCCTGTTTCAGTCAATTACTATCATCCTGATCCTCTGTCCATTCTAATTATCTATGTCCTGTTTCAGTCAATTACTATCATCTTGATCCTCTGTCCTTTCTAATTATCTATGTCCTGTTTCAGTCAATTACTATCATCCTGATCCTCTGTCCATTCTAATTATTAATGTCATGTTTCAGTCAATTTCTACCATCCTGATCCTCTGTCCTTTCTAATTATCAATGTCCTGTTTCAGTCAATTACTATCATCCTAATCCTCTGTCCATTCTAATTATCTATGTCCTGTTTCAGTCAATTACTATCATCCTGATGCTCTGAACATTCTAATTATCTATGTCCTGTTTCAGTCAATTACTATCATCCTGAACCTCCGTCCACTCTAATTATCTAAGTCCTGTTTCAGTCAATTACTATCATCCTGACCCTCTGAACATTCTAATTATCTATGTCCTGTTTCAGTCAATTACTATCATCTTGATCCTCTGTCCTTTCTCATCATCTATGTCCTGTTTCAGTCAATTACTATCATCCTGATCCTCTGTAGTTTCTAATTATCTATGTCCTGTTTCAGTCAATTACTATGATCCTGATCATCTGCCCATTCTAATTATTAATGTCATGTTTCAGTCAATTACTATCATCTTGATCCTCTGTCCTCCCTCATTATCTATGTCCTGTTTCAGTCAATTATTATCATCTTGATCCTCTGTCCTTTCTCATTATCTATGTCCTGTTTCAGTCAATTACTATCATCCTGATCCTCTGTCCATTCTAATTATCTATGTCCTGTTTCAGTCAATTACTATCATCTTGATCCTCTGTCCTTTCTAATTATCTGTGTCCTGTTTCAGTCAATTACTATCATCCTGATCCTCTGTCCATTCTAATTATTAATGTCATGTTTCAGTCAATTTCTACCATCCTGATCCTCTGTCCTTTCTAATTATCAATGTCCTGTTTCAGTCAATTACTATCATCCTGATCCTCTGTCCATTGTAATTATCTATGTCCTGTTTCATTCAATTACTATCATCCTAATCCTCTGTCCATTCTAATTATCTATGTCCTGTTTCAGTCAATTACTATCATCCTGACCCTCTGAACATTCTCATTATCTATGTCCTGTTTCAGTCAATTACTATCATCTTGATCCTCTGTCCTTTCTCATCATCTATGTCCTGTTTCAGTCAATTACTATCATCCTGATCCTCTGTCTATTCTAATTATCTATGTCCTGTTTCAGTCAATTACAATGATCCTGATCATCTGCCCATTCTAATTATTAATGTCATGTTTCAGTCAATTACTATCATCTTGATCCTCTGTCCTTCCTCATTATCTATGTCCTGTTTCAGTCAATTATTATCATCTTGATCCTCTGTCCTTTCTCATTATCTATGTCCTGTTTCAGTCAATTACTATCATCCTGATCCTCTGTCCATTCTAATTATCTATGTCCTGTTTCAGTCAATTACTATCATCCTGATCCTCTGTCCATTCTAATTATTAATGTCATGTTTCAGTCAATTTCTACCATCCTGATCCTCTGTCCTTTCTAATTATCAATGTCCTGTTTCAGTCAATTACTATCATCCTGATCCTCTGTCCATTCTAATTATCTATGTCCTGTTTCATTCAATTACTATCATCCTAATCCTCTGTCCATTCTAATTATCTATGTCCTGTTTCAGTCAATTACTATCATCCTAATCCTCTGTCCATTCTAATTATCTATGTCCTGTTTCAGTCAATTACTATCATCCTGATGCTCTGAACATTCTAATTATCTATGTCCTGTTTCAGTCAATTACTATCATCCTGAACCTCCGTCCACTCTAATTATCTAAGTCCTGTTTCAGTCAATTACTATCATCCTGTTCCTCTGTCCATTCTAATTATCTATGTCCTGTTTCAGTCAATTACTATCATCCTGATCCTCTGTCTATTCTAATTATCTATGTCCTGTTTCAGTCAATTACTATCATCCTGATCCTCTGTCCATTCTAATTATCTGTGTCCTGTTTCAGTCAATTAATATCATCCTGATCCTCTGAACATTCTAATTATCTATGTCCTGTTTCAGTCAATTACTCTCATCCTGATCCTCTGTCCATTCTAATTATCTGTGTCCTGTTTCAGTCAATTAATATCATCCTGATCCTCTGAACATTCTAATTATCTATGTCCTTTTTCAGTCAATTACTAACATCCTGATGCTCTGAACATTCTAATTATCTATGTCCTGTTTCAGTCAATTACTTTCATCCTGATCCTCTGTCCATTCTAATTTATCTATGTCCTGTTTCAGTCAATTACTTTCATCCTGATCCTCTGTCTATTCTAATTTATCTATGTCCTGTTTCAGTCAATTACTATCATCCTGATCCTCTGTCCATTCTAATTATCTATGTCCTGTTTCAGTCAATTAATATCATCCTGATCCTCTGAACATTCTAATTATCTATGTCCTGTTTCAGTCAATTACTCTCATCCTGATCCTCTGTCCATTCTAATTATCTGTGTCCTGTTTCAGTCAATTACTATCATCCTGATCCTCTGTCCATTCTAATTATCTGTGTCCTGTTTCAGTCAATTAATATCATCCTGATCCTCTGAACATTCTAATTATCTATGTCCTGTTTCAGTCAATTACTAACATCCTGATGCTCTGAACATTCTAATTATCTATGTCCTGTTTCAGTCAATTACTTTCATCCTGATCCTCTGTCCATTCTAATTTATCTATGTCCTGTTTCAGTCAATTACTATCATCCTGATCCTCTGTCCATTCTAGTTATCTATGTCCTGTTCCAGTCAAATACTATCATCCTGATCCTCTGTCCATTCTAATTATATATGTCCTGTTTCAGTCAATTTTTATCATCCTCATCTTCTGTCCATTCTAATTATATATGTCCTGTTCCAGTCAATTACTATCATCCTGATCCTCTGTCCATTCTAATTATCTATGTTCTGTTTCAGTCAATTACTATCATCCTGATCCTCTGTCTATTCTAATTATCAATGTCCTGTTTCAGTCAATTACTATCATCCTGATCCTCTGTCTATTCTAATTATCTATGTTCTGTTTCAGCCAATTACTATCATCCTGATCCTCTGTCTATTCTAATTATCTATGTCCTGTTTCAGTCAATTACTTTCATCCTGATCCTCTGTCCATTCTAATTTATCTATGTCCTGTTTCAGTCAATTACTATCATCCTGATCCTCTGTCCATTCTAATTATCTATGTCCTGTTTCAGTCAATTAATATCATCCTGATCCTCTGAACATTCTAATTATCTATGTCCTGTTTCAGTCAATTACTCTCATCCTGATCCTCTGTCCATTCTAATTATCTATGTCCTGTTTCAGTCAATTACTATCATCCTGATCCTCTGTCTATTCTAATTATCTATGTTCTGTTTCAGCCAATTACTATCATCCTGATCCTCTGTCTATTCTAATTATCTATGTCCTGTTTCAGTCAATTACTTTCATCCTGATCCTCTGTCCATTCTAATTTATCTATGTCCTGTTTCAGTCAATTACTATCATCCTGATCCTCTGTCCATTCTAATTATCTATGTCCTGTTTCAGTCAATTAATATCATCCTGATCCTCTGTCCATTCTAATTATCTATGTCCTGTTTCAGTCAATTACTATCATCCTGATCCTCTGAACATTCTAATTATCTATGTCCTGTTTCAGTCAATTACTAACATCCTGATGCTCTGAACATTCTAATTATCTATGTCCTGTTTCAGTCAATTACTTTCATCCTGATCCTCTGTCCATTCTAATTTATCTATGTCCTGTTTCAGTCAATTACTATCATCCTGATCCTCTGTCCATTCTAATTATCTATGTCCTGTTCCAGTCAAATACTATCATCCTGATCCTCTGTCCATTCTAATTATATATGTCCTGTTTCAGTCAATTTTTATCATCCTCATCTTCTGTCCATTCTAATTATATATGTCCTGTTCCAGTCAATTACTATCATCCTGATCCTCTGTCCATTCTAATTATCTATGTTCCGTTTCAGTCAATTACTATCATCCTGATCCTCTGTCTATTCTAATTATCAATGTCTTGTTTCAGTCAATTACTATCATCCTGATCCTCTGTCTATTCTAATTATCTATGTTCTGTTTCAGTCAATTAATATCATCCTGATCTTCTGTCGATTCTAATTATCTATGTCCTGTTTCAGTCAATTACTATCATCCTGATCCTCTGTCCATTCTAATTATCTATGTCCTGTTTCAGTCAATTACTATCATCCTGATCCTCTATCCATTCTAATTATCTATGTGCTGTTTCAGTCAATTACTATCATCCTGATCCTCTGTCCATTCTAATTATCTATGTCCTTTTTCAGTCAATTACTATCATCCTGATCCTCTGACGATTCTAATTATCTATGTCCTGTTTCAGTCAATTACTATCATCCTGATCATCTGTAGTTTCTAATTATCTATGTCCTGTTTCAGTCAATTACTATCATCCTCATCCACTGACCATTCTAATTATCTATGTCCTGTTTCAGTCAATTGCTGTCAGCCGGACCGTCTGTCCATTCCAATTATCTATGTCCTGTTTCAGTCAATTACTATCATCCTGATCCTCTGTCCTTTGTAATTATCTATGTCCTGTTTCAGTCAATTACTATCATCCTGATCCTCTGTAGTATCTAATTATCTATGTCCTGTTTCACTCAATTACTATCATCCTCATCCTCTGACCATTCCTATTATCTATGTCCTGTTTCAGTCAATTACTATCATCCTGATCCTCTGTCCATTCTAATTATCTATGTCCTGTTTCAGTCAATTTCTATCATCCTGATCCTCTGTCCTTTCTAATTATCTATGTCATGTTTCTGTCAATTACTATCATCCTGATCCTCTGTCCTTTCTAATTATATATGTCCTGTTTCAGTCAATTACTATCATCCTGATCCTCTGTAGTTTCTAATTATCTATGTGCTGTTTCAGTCAATTACTATCATCCTGATCCTCTGTCTTTTCTAATTATCTATGTCCTGTTTCAGTCAATTACTATCATCCTGATCCTCTGTCTATTCTAATTATCTATGTCCTGTTTCAGTCAATTTCTACCATCCTGATCCTCTGTCCTTTCTAATTATCTATGTCCTGTTTCAGTCAATTACTATCATCCTGATCCTCTGACCATTCTAATTATCTGTGTACTGTTTCATTCAATTACTATCATCCTCATCCTCTGTCCATTCTAAATATCTATGTCCTGTTTCATTCAATTACTATCATCCTGATCATCTGTCCATTCTAATTATTTATGTCCTGTCTCAGTCAATTACTATCATCCTAATCCTCTGTCCATTCTAATTATCTATGTCCTGTTTCAGTCAATTACTATCATCCTGACCCTCTGTCCATTCTAATTATCTATGTCCTGTTTCAGTCAATTACTATCATCCTGATCCTCTGTCCTTTCTAATTATCTATGTGCTGTTTCAGTCAATTACTATCATCCTGATCCTCTGTCCATTCTAATTATCTCTGTCCTGTTTCAGTCAATTACTATCATCCTGATCCTCTGTCCTTTCTAATTATCTATGTCCTGTTTCAGTCAATTACTATCATCCCGACCCTCTGTCGATTCTAATTATCTATGTCCTGTTTCAGTCAATTACTATCATCCTGATCCTCTGTCCATTCTAATTATCTATGTCCTGTTTCAGGCAATTTCTACCATCCTGATCCTCTGTCCTTTATAATTATCTATGTCCTGTTTCAGTCAATTACTATCATCCTGATCCTCTGTCCTTTCTAATTATCTATGTCATGTTACAGTCAATTACTATCATCCTCATCCTCTGTCCTTTCTAATTATCTAAGTCCTGTTTCAGTCAATTACTATCATCCTGATCCTCTGTCCTTTCCAATTTTCTATGTCATGTTTCAGTCAATTACTATCATCCTGATCCTCTGTCCATTCTAATTATCGATGTCATGTTTCAGTCAATTACTATCATCCTGATCCTCTGTCCATTCTAATTATCTATGTCCTGTTTCAGTCAATTACTATCATCCTGACCCTCTGAACATTCTAATTATCTATGTCCTGTTTCAGTCAATTACTATCATCTTGATCCTCTGTCCTTTCTCATAATCTATGTCCTGTTTCAGTCAATTACTGTCATCCTGATCCTCTGTCCATTCTAATTATCTATGTCCTGTTTCAGTCAATTACTATCATCCTGATCCTCTGTCCATTCTAATTATTAATGTCATGTTTCAGTCAATTACTATCATCTTGATCCTCTGTCCTATCTCATTATCTATGTCCTGTTTCAGTCAATTACTATCATCTTGATCCTCTGTCCTTTCTCATTATCTATGTCCTGTTTCAGTCAATTACTATCATCTTGATCCTCTGTCCTTTCTAATTATCTATGTCCTGTTTCAGTCAATTACTATCATCCTGATCCTCTGTCCATTCTAATTAGTAATGTCATGTTTCAGTCAATTTCTACCATCCTGATCCTCTGTCCTTTCTAATTATCAATGTCCTGTTTCAGTCAATTACTATCATCCTGATCCTCTGTCCATTCTAATTATCTATGTCCTGTTTCATTCAATTACTATCATCCTAATCCTCTGTCCATTCTAATTATCTATGTCCTGTTTCAGTCAATTACTATCATCCTGATGCTCTGAACATTCTAATTATCTATGTCCTGTTTCAGTCAATTACTTTCATCCTGATCCTCTGTCCATTCTAATTATCTATGTCCTGTTTCAGTCAATTACTATCATCCTGATACTCTGTCCATTCTAATTATCTATGTCCTGTTTCAGTCAATTACTATCATCCTGAACCTCCGTCCACTCTAATTATCTAAGTCCTGTTTCAGTCAATTACTATCATCCTGTTCCTCTGTCCATTCTAATTATCTATGTCCTGTTTCAGTCAATTACTATCATCCTGATCCTCTGAACATTCTAATTATCTATGTCCTGTTTCAGTCAATTACTATCATCCTGATCCTCTGTCCATTCTAATTATCTGTGTCCTGTTTCAGTCAATTAATATCATCCTGATCTCTGAACATTCTAATTATCTATGTCCTGTTTCAGTCAATTACTATCATCCTGATCCTCTGTCCATTCTAATTATCTGTGTCCTGTTTCAGTCAATTAATATCATCCTGATCCTCTGAACAATCTAATTATCTATGTCCTGTTTCAGTCAATTACTATCATCCTGATGCTCTGAACATTCTAATTATCTATGTCCTGTTTCAGTCAATTACTTTCATCCTGATCCTCTGTCCATTCTAATTATCTATGTCCTGTTTCAGTCAATTACTATCATCCTGATACTCTGTCCATTCTAATTATCTATGTCCTGTTTCAGTCAAATACTATCATCCTGAACCTCCGTCCACTCTAATTATCTAAGTCCTATTTCAGTCAATTACTATCATCCTGTTCCTCTGTCCATTCTAATTATCTATGTCCTGTTTCAGTCAATTACTATCATCCTGATCCTCTGTCTATTCTAATTATCTATGTCCTGTTTCAGTCAATTACTATCATCCTGTTCCTCTGTCCATTCTAATTATCTATGTCCTGTTTCAGTCAATTACTATCATCCTGATCCTCTGTCCATTCTAATTATCTATGTCCTGTTTCAGTCAATTACTATCATCCTGATCCTCTGTCTATTCTAATTATCTATGTCCTGTTTCAGTCAATTACTATCATCCTGATCCTCTGTCCATTCTAATTATCTATGTCCTGTTTCAGTCAATTACTATCATCCTGATCCTCTGTCCATTCTAATTATCTATGTCCTGTTTCAGTCAAATACTATCATCCTGAACCTACGTCCACTCTAATTATCTAAGTCCTGTTTCAGTCAATTACTATCATCCTGTTCCTCTGTCCATTCTAATTATCTATGTCCTGTTTCAGTCAATTACTATCATCCTGATCCTCTGTCTATTCTAATTATCTATGTCCTGTTTCAGTCAATTACTATCATCCTGATCCTGTGTCCTTTCTAATTATCAATGTCCTGTTTCAGTCAATAACTATCATCCTGATCCTCTGTCCATTCTAATTATCTCTGTCCTGTTTCATTCAATTACTATCATCCTAATCCTCTGTCCATTCTAATTATCTATGTCCTGTTTCAGTCAATTACTATCATCCTGATGCTCTGAACATTCTAATTATCTATGTCTTGTTTCAGTCAATTACTTTCATCCTGATCCTCTGTCCATTCTAATTATCTATGTCCTGTTTCAGTCAATTACTATCATCCTGATACTCTGTCCATTCCAATTATCTATGTCCTGTTTCAGTCAATTACTATCATCCTGAACCTCCGTCCACTCTAATCATCTAAGTCCTGTTTCAGTCAATTACTATCATCCTGTTCCTCTGTCAATTCTAATTATCTATGTCCTGTTTCAGTCAATTACTATCATCCTGATCCTCTGTCCATTCTAATTATCTGTGTCCTGTTTCAGTCAATTAATATCATCCTGATCCTCTGAACATTCTAATTATCTATGTCCTGTTTCAGTCAATTATTATCATCCTGATCCTCTGTCCATTCTAATTATCTATGTCCTGTTTCAGTCAATTACTATCATCCTGATCCTCTGTCCATTCTAATTATCTATGTCCTGTTTCAGTCAATTATTATCATCCTGATCCTCTGTCCATTCTAATTATCTGTGTCCTGTTTCAGTCAATTAATATCATCCTGATCCTCTGAACATTCTAATTATCTATGTCCTGTTTCAGTCAATTACTACCATCCTGATGCTCTGAACATTCTAATTATCTATGTCCTGTTTCAGTCAATTACTTTCATCCTGATCCTCTGTCCATTCTAATTATCTATGTCCTGTTTCACTCAATTACTATCATCCTGATACTCTGTCCATTCTAATTATCTATGTCCTGTTTCAGTCAATTACTATCATCCTGAACCTCCGTCCACTCTAATTATCTACGTCCTGTTTCAGTCAATTACTATCATCCTGTTCCTCTGTCCATTCTAATTATCTATGTCCTGTTCCAGTCAATTACTATCATCCTGATCCTCTGTCTATTCTAATTATCTACGTCCTGTTTCAGTCAATTACTATCATCCTGTTCCTCTGTCCATTCTAATTATCTATGTCCTGTTTCAGTCAATTACTATCATCCTGATGCTCTGAACATTCTAATTATCTATGTCCTGTTTCAGTCAATTACTTTCATCCTGATCCTCTGTCCATTCTAATTATCTATGTCCTGTTTCAGTCAATTACTATCATCCTGATCCTCTGTCCATTCTAATTATCTATGTCCTGTTTCAGTCAATTACTATCATCCTGATACTCTGTCCATTCCAATTATCTATGTCCTGTTTCAGTCAATTACTATCATCCTGAACCTCCGTCCACTCTAATCATCTAAGTCCTGTTTCAGTCAATTACTATCATCCTGTTCCTCTGTCAATTCTAATTATCTATGTCCTGTTTCAGTCAATTACTATCATCCTGATCCTCTGTCCATTCTAATTATCTGTGTCCTGTTTCAGTCAATTAATATCATCCTGATCCTCTGAACATTCTAATTATCTATGTCCTGTTTCAGTCAATTACTATCATCCTGATTCTCTGTCCATTCTAATTATCTATGTCCTGTTTCAGTCAATTACTATCATCCTGATCCTCTGTCCATTCTAATTATCTATGTCCTGTTTCAGTCAATTATTATCATCCTGATCCTCTGTCCATTCTAATTATCTGTGTCCTGTTTCAGTCAATTAATATCATCCTGATCCTCTGAACATTCTAATTATCTATGTCCTGTTTCAGTCAATTACTGTCATCCTGATGCTCTGAACATTCTAATTATCTATGTCCTGTTTCAGTCAATTACTTTCATCCTGATCCTCTGTCCATTCTAATTATCTATGTCCTGTTTCAGTCAATTACTATCATCCTGATACTCTGTCCATTCTAATTATCTATGTCCTGTTTCAGTCAATTACTATCATCCTGAACCTCCGTCCACTCTAATTATCTACGTCCTGTTTCAGTCAATTACTATCATCCTGTTCCTCTGTCCATTCTAATTATCTATGTGCTGTTTCAGTCAATTACTATCATCCTGATCCTCTGTCTATTCTAATTATCTACGTCCTGTTTCAGTAAATTACTATCATCCTGTTCCTCTGTCCATTCTAATTATCTATGTCCTGTTTCAGTCAATTACTATCATCCTGATGCTCTGAACATTCTAATTATCTATGTCCTGTTTCAGTCAATTACTTTCATCCTGATCCTCTGTCCATTCTAATTATCTATGTCCTGTTTCAGTCAATTACTATCATCCTGATACTCTGTCCATTCTAATTATCTATGTCCTGTTTCAGTCAATTACTATCATCCTGAACCTCCGTCCACTCTAATTATCTACGTCCTGTTTCAGTCAATTACTATCATCCTGTTCCTCTGTCCATTCTAATTATCTATGTCCTGTTTCAGTCAATTACTATCATCCTGATCCTCTGTCTATTCTAATTATCTACGTCCTGTTTCAGTCAATTACTATCATCCTGTTCCTCTGTCCATTCTAATTATCTATGTCCTGTTTCAGTCAATTACTATCATCCTGATCCTCTGTCTATTCTAATTATCTATGTCCTGTTTCAGTCAATTACTATCATCCTGATCCTCTGTCCATTCTAATTATCTGTGTCCTGTTTCAGTCAATTAATATCATCCTGATCCTCTGAACATTCTAATTATCTATGTCCTGTTTCAGTCAATTACTATCATCCTGATCCTCTGAACATTCTAATTATCTATGTCCTGTTTCTTTCAATTACTATCATCCTGATCCTCTGTCCATTCTAATTATCTGTGTCCTGTTTCAGTCAATTAATATCATCCTGATCCTCTGAACATTCTAATTATCTATGTCCTGTTTCAGTCAATTACTATCATCCTGATCCTCTGTCCATTCTAATTATCTGAGTCCTGTTTCAGTCAATTAATATCATCCTGATCCTCTGAACATTCTAATTATCTATGTCCTGTTTCAGTCAATTACTATCATCCTGATGCTCTGAACATTCTAATTATCTATGTCCTGTTTCAGTCAATTACTTTCATCCTGATCCTCTGTCCATTCTAATTATCTATGTCCTGTTTCAGTCAATTACTATCAACCTGATACTATGTCCATTCTAATTATCTATGTCCTGTTTCAGTCAAATACTATCATCCTGAACCTCCGTCCACTCTAATTATCTAAGTCCTGTTTCAGTCAATTACTATCATCCTGTTCCTCTGTCCATTCTAATTATCTATGTCCTGTTTCAGTCAATTACTATCATCCTGATCCTCTGTCTATTCTAATTATCTATGTCCTGTTTCAGTCAATTACTATCATCCTGATCCTCTGTCCATTCTAATTATCTATGTCCTGTTTCAGTCAATTACTATCATCTTGATCCTCTGTCCTTTCTAATTATCTATGTCCTGTTTCAGTCAATTACTATCATCCTGATCCTCTGTCCATTCTAATTATTAATGTCATGTTTCAGTCAATTTCTACCATCCTGATCCTCTGTCCTTTCTAATTATCAATGTCCTGTTTCAGTCAATTACTATCATCCTGATCCTCTGTCCATTCTAATTATCTATGTCCTGTTTCATTCAATTACTATCATCCTAATCCTCTGTCCATTCTAATTATCTATGTCCTGTTTCAGTCAATTACTATCATCCTGATGCTCTGAACATTCTAATTATCTATGTCTTGTTTCAGTCAATTACTTTCATCCTGATCCTCTGTCCATTCTAATTATCTATGTCCTGTTTCAGTCAATTACTATCATCCTGATACTCTGTCCATTCCAATTATCTATGTCCTGTTTCAGTCAATTACTATCATCCTGAACCTCCGTCCACTCTAATCATCTAAGTCCTGTTTCAGTCAATTACTATCATCCTGTTCCTCTGTCAATTCTAATTATCTATGTCCTGTTTCAGTCAATTACTATCATCCTGATCCTCTGTCTATTCTAATTATCTATGTCCTGTTTCAGTCAATTACTATCATCCTGATCCTCTGTCCATTCTAATTATCTGTGTCCTGTTTCAGTCAATTAATATCATCCTGATCCTCTGAACATTCTAATTATCTATGTCCTGTTTCAGTCAATTACTGTCATCCTGATCCTCTGTCCATTCTAATTATCTGTGTCCTGTTTCAGTCAATTAATATCATCCTGATCCTCTGAACATTCTAATTATCTATGTCCTGTTTCAGTCAATTACTATCATCCTGATCCTCTGTCCATTCTAATTATCTGTGTCCTGTTTCAGTCAATTAATATCATCCTGATCCTCTGTCTATTCTAATTATTTGTGTCCTGTTTCAGTCAATTACTATCATCCTGATCCTCTGTCCATTCTAATTATCTGTGTCCTGTTTCAGTCAATTACTATCATCCTGATCCTCTGAACATTCTAATTATCTATGTCCTGTTTCAGTCAATTAATTTCATCCTGATACTCTGTCCATTCTAATTATCTATGTCCTGTTTCAGTCAATTACTATCATCCTGATACTCTGTCCATTCTAATTATCTATGTCCTGTTTCAGTCAATTACTATCATCCTGAATCTCCGTCCACTCTAATTATCTATGTCCTGTTTCAGTCAATTACTATCATCCTGTTCCTCTGTCCATTCTAATTATCTATGTCTTGTTTCAGTCAATTACTAGCATCCTGATCCTCTGTCTATTCTAATTATCTACGTCCTGTTTCAGTCAATTACTATCATCCTGTTCCTCTGTCCATTCTAATTATCTATGTCCTGTTTCAGTCAATTACTATCATCCTGATCCTCTGTCTATTCTAATTATCTATGTCCTGTTTCAGTCAATTACTATCATCCTGATCCTCTGTCCATTCTAATTATCTGTGTCCTGTTTCAGTCAATTAATATCATCCTGATCCTCTGAACATTCTAATTATCTATGTCCTGTTTCAGTCAATTACTATCATCCTGATCCTCTGTCCATTCTAATTATCTGTGTCCTGTTTCAGTCAATTAATATCATCCTGATCCTCTGAACATTCTAATTATCTATGTCCTGTTTCAGACAATTACTATCATCCTGATCCTCTGAACATTCTAATTATCTATGTCCTGTTTCAGTCAATTACTATCATCCTGATCCTCTGTCCTTTCTAATTATCTATGTCCTGTTTCAGTGAATTAATATCATCTTGATCCTCTGTCCATTCTAATTATCTATGTCCTGTTTCAGTCAATTAATATCATCCTGATCCTCTGAACATTCTAATTATCTATGTCCTGTTTCAGTCAATTACTATCATCCTGATCCTCTGTCCATTCTAATTATCTGTGTCCTGTTTCAGTCAATTAATATCATCCTGATCCTCTGAACATTCTAATTATCTATGTCCTGTTTCAGTCAATTACTATCATCCTGATCCTCTGTCCATTCTAATTATCTGTGTCCTGTTTCAGTCAATTACTATCATCCTGATCCTCTGAACATTCTAATTATCAATGCCTGTTTCAGTCAATTACTATCATCCTGCTCCTCTGAACATTCTAATTATCTATGTCCTGTTTCAGTCAATTACTATCATCCTGATCCTCTGTCTATTCTAATTATCTAACTCCTGTTTCAGTCAATTACTATCATCCTGTTCCTCTGTCCATTCTAATTATCTATGTCCTGTTTCAGTCAATTACTATCATCCTGATCCTCTGAACATTCTAATTATCTATGTCCGGTTTCAGTCAATTACTATCATCCTGATCCTCTGTCCATTCTAATTAACTGTGTCCTGTTTCAGTCAATTACTATCATCCTGATCCTCTGAACATTCTAATTATCAATGCCTGTTTCAGTCAATTACTATCATCCTGCTCCTCTGAACATTCTAATTATCTATGTCCTGTTTCAGTCAATTACTATCATCCTGTTGCTCTGTCCATTCTAATTATCTATGTCCTGTTTCAGTCAATTACTATCATCCTGATCCTCTGTCCATTCTAATTATCTGTGTCCTGTTTCAGTCAATTACTATCATCCTGATCCTCTGAACATTCTAATTATCAATGCCTGTTTCAGTCAATTACTATCATCCTGCTCCTCTGAACATTCTAATTATCTATGACCTGTTTCAGTCAATTAATATCATCCTGATCCTCTGAACATTCTAATTATCTATGTCCTGTTTCAGTCAATGACTATCATTATGTTACTCTGTCCATTCTAATTATCTATGTCCTGTTTCAGTCAATTACTATCATCCTGATCCTCTGAACATTCTAATTATCTATGTCCGGTTTCAGTCAATTACTATCATCCTGTTCCTCTGAACATTCTAATTATCTATGACCTGTTTCAGTCAATTAATATCATCCTGATCCTCTGAACATTCTAATTATCTATGTCCTGTTTCAGTCAATGACTATCATCCTGTTACTCTGTCCATTCTAATTATCTATGTCCTGTTTCAGTCAATTACTATCATCCTGATCCTCTGAACATTCTAATTATCTATGTCCGGTTTCAGTCAATTACTATCATCCTGTTCCTCTGAACATTCTAATTATCTATGTCCTGTTTCAGTCAATTACTATCATCCTGATCCTCTGTCTATTCTAATTATCTATGTCCTGTTTCAGTCAATTACTATCATCCTGATCCTCTGAACATTCTAATTATCTATGTCCTGTTTCAGTCAATTACTATCATCCTGATCCTCTGTCCATTCTAATTATCTGTGTCCTGTTTCAGTCAATTACTATCATCCTGATCCTCTGAACATTCTAATTATCAATGCCTGTTTCAGTCAATTACTATCATCCTGCTCCTCTGAACATTCTAATTATCTATGTCCTGTTTCAGTCAATGACTATCATCCTGTTACTCTGTCCATTCTAATTATCTATGTCCTGTTTCAGTCAATTACTATCATCCTGATCCTCTGAACATTCTAATTATCTATGTCCGGTTTCAGTCAATTACTATCATCCTGTTCCTCTGAACATTCTAATTATCTATGTCCTGTTTCAGTCAATTACTATCATCCTGATCCTCTGTCTATTCTAATTATCTATGTCCTGTTTCAGTCAATTACTATCATCCTGATCCTCTGAACATTCTAATTATATATGTCCTGTTTCAGTCAATTACTATCATCCTGATCCTCTGTCCATTCTAATTATCTGTGTCCTGTTTCAGTCAATTACTATCATCCTGATCCTCTGAACATTCTAATTATCTATGTCCTGTTTCAGTCAATTAATTTCATCCTGATCCTCTGTCCATTCTAATTATCTATGTCCTGTTTCAGTCAATTACTATCATCCTGATACTCTGTCCATTCTAATTATCTATGTCCTGTTTCAGTCAATTACTATCATCCTGAATCTCCGTCCACTCTAATTATCTATGTCCTGTTTCAGTCAATTACTATCATCCTGATCCTCTGAACATTCTAATTATCTATGTCCTGTTTCAGTCAATTACTATCATCCTGATCCTCTGTCTATTCTAATTATCTACGTCCTGTTTCAGTCAATTACTATCATCCTGTTCCTCTGTCCATTCTAATTATCTATGTCCTGTTTCAGTCAATTACTATCATCCTGATCCTCTGTCTATTCTAATTATCTATGTCCTGTTTCAGTCAATTACTATCATCCTGATCCTCTGTCCATTCTAATTATCTGTGTCCTGTTTCAGTCAATTAATATCATCCTGATCCTCTGAACATTCTAATTATCTATGTCCTGTTTCAGTCAATTACTATCATCCTGATCCTCTGTCTATTCTAATTATCTATGTCCTGTTTCAGTCAATTAATATCATCCTGATCCTCTGTCCATTCTAATTATCTATGTCCTGTTTCAGTCAATTAATATCATCCTGATCCTCTGAACATTCTAATTATCTATGTCCTGTTTCAGTCAATTACTATCATCCTGATCCTCTGTCCATTCTAATTATCTGTGTCCTGTTTCAGTCAATTAATATCATCCTGATCCTCTGAACATTCTAATTATTTATGTCCTGTTTCAGTCAATTACTATCATCCTGATCCTCTGTCCATTCAAATTATATGTTTCCTGTTTCAGTCAATTACTATCATCCTGATCCTCTGAACATTCTAATTATCAATGCCTGTTTCAGTCAATTACTATCATCCTGCTCCTCTGAACATTCTAATTATCTATGTCCTGTTTCAGTCAATTACTATCATCCTGATCCTCTGTCTATTCTAATTATCTATGTCCTGTTTCAGTCAATTACTATCATCCTGCTCCTCTGAACATTCTAATTATCTATGTCCTGTTTCAGTCAATTAATATCATCCTGATCCTCTGAACATTCTAATTATCTATGTCCTGTTTCAGTCAATGACTATCATCCTGTTCCTCTGTCCATTCTAATTATCTATGTCCTGTTTCAGTCAATTACTATCATCCTGATCCTCTGAACATTCTAATTATCTATGTCCGGTTTCAGTCAATTACTATCATCCTGATCCTCTGTCTATTCTAATTATCTATGTCCTGTTTCAGTCAATTACTATCATCCTGATCCTCTGTCTATTCTAATTATCTATGTCCTGTTTCAGTCAATTACTGTCATCCTGATCCTCTGAACATTCTAATTATCTATGACCTGTTTCAGTCAATTACTATCATCCTGATCCTCTGTCCATTCTAATTATCTATGTCCGGTTTCAGTCAATTACTATCTTCCTGTTCCTCTGAACATTCTAATTATATATGTCCTGTTTCAGTCAATTACTATCATCCTGATCCTCTGTCTATTCTAATTATCTATGTCCTGTTTCAGTCAATTACTTTCATCCTGATCCTCTGAACATTCTAATTATCTATGACCTGTTTCAGTCAATTACTATCATCCTGATCCTTTGAACATTCTAATTATCTATGTCCTGTTTCAGTCAATTAATATCATCCTGATCCTCTGTCCATTCTAATTATCTATGTCCTGTTTCAGTCAATTACTATCATCTTGATCCTCTGTCCTTTCTAATTATCTATGTCCTGTTTCAGTCAATTACTATCATCCTGATCCTCTGTCCATTCTAATTATTAATGTCATGTTTCAGTCAATTTCTACCATCCTGATCCTCTGTCCTTTCTAATTATCAATGTCCTGTTTCAGTCAATTACTATCATCCTGATCCTCTGTCCATTCTAATTATCTATGTCCTGTTTCATTCAATTACTATCATCCTAATCCTCTGTCCATTCTAATTATCTATGTCCTGTTTCAGTCAATTACTATCATCCTGATGCTCTGAACATTCTAATTATCTATGTCCTGTTTCAGTCAATTACTTTCATCCTGATCCTCTGTCCATTCTAATTATCTATGTCCTGTTTCAGTCAATTACTATCATCCTGATACTCTGTCCATTCTAATTATCTATGTCCTGTTTCAGTCAATTACTATCATCCTGAACCTCCGTCCACTCTAATTATCTAAGTCCTGTTTCAGTCAATTGCTATCATCCGGTTCCTCTGTCCATTCTAATTATCTATGACCTGTTTCAGTCAATTACTATCATCCTGATCCTCTGTCTATTCTAATTATCTATGTCCTGTTTCAGTCAATTACTATCATCCTGCTCCTCTGAACATTCTAATTATCTATGTCCTGTTTCAGCCAATTAATATCATCCTGATCCTCTGAACATTCTAATTATCTATGTCCTGTTTCAGTCAATGACTATCATCCTGTTCCTCTGTCCATTCTAATTATCTATGTCCTGTTTCAGTCAATTACTATCATCCTGATCCTCTGAACATTCTAATTATCTATGACCTGTTTCAGTCAATTACTATCATCCTGTTCCTCTGTCCATTCTAATTATCTATGTCCTGTTTCAGTCAATTACTATCATCCTGATCCTCTGAACATTCTAATTATCTATGACCTGTTTCAGTCAATTACTATCATCCTGATCCTCTGTCCATTCTAATTATCTATGTCCTGTTTCAGTCAATTACTATCATCCTGATCCTCTGAACATTCTAATTATCTATGTCCTGTTTCAGTCAATTACTATCATCCTGTTCCTCTGTCCATTCTAATTATCTATGTCCTGTTTCAGTCAATTACTATCATCCTGATCCTCTGAACATTCTAATTATCTATGTCCTGTTTCAGTCAATTAATATCATCCTGATCCTCTGTCCATTCTAATTATTAATGTCCTGTTTCAGTCAATTTCTACCATCCTGATCCTTTGTCCTTTCTAATTATCTATGTCCTGTTTCAGTCAATTACTATCATCCTGATGCTCTGTCCATTCTAATTATCTATGTCCTGTTTCAGTCAATTACTATCATCCTGATACTCTGTCCATTCTAATTATCTATGTCCTGTTTCAGTCAATTACTATCATCCTGAACCTCCGTCCACTCTAATTATCTAAGTCCTGTTTCAGTCAATTACTATCATCCTGTTGCTCTGTCCATTCTAATTATCTATGTCCTGTTTCAGTCAATTACTATCATCCTGATCCTCTGAACATTCTAATTATCTATGTCCTGTTTCAGTCAATTACTATCATCCTGATCCACTGAACATTCTAATTATCTATGTCCTGTTTCAGTCAATTACTATCATCCTGATCCTCTGTCCATTCTAATTATCTATGTCCTGTTTCAGTCAATTACTGTTATCCTGATCCTCTGTCTATTCTAATTATCTATGTCCTGTTTCAGTCAATTACTATCATCCTGCTCCTCTGTCTATTCTAATTATCTATGTCCTGTTTCAGTCAATTTCTATCATCCTGATCCTCTGTCCATTCTAATTATCTATGTCCTGTTTCAGTCAATTACTATCATCCTGATCCTCTGAACATTCTAATTATCTATGTCCTGTTTCAGTCAATTACTATCATCCTGATCCTCTGTCCGTTCTAATTATCTATGTCATGTTTCAGTCAATTACTATCATCCTGATCCTCTGTCTATTCTAATTATCTATGTCCTGTTTCAGTCAATTACTATCATCCTGATCCTCTGTCTATTCTAATTATATATGTCCTGTTTCAGTCAATTACTATCATCCTGATCCTCTGTCTATTCTAATTATCTATGTCCTGTTTCAGTCAATTACTTTCATCCTGATCCTCTGAACATTCTAATTATCTATGACCTGTTTCAGTCAATTACTATCATCCTGATCCTTTGAACATTCTAATTATCTATGTCCTGTTTCAGTCAATTAATATCATCCTGATCCTCTGTCCATTCTAATTATCTATGTCCTGTTTCAGTCAATTACTATCATCTTGATCCTCTGTCCTTTCTAATTATCTATGTCCTGTTTCAGTCAATTACTATCATCCTGATCCTCTGTCCATTCTAATTATTAATGTCATGTTTCAGTCAATTTCTACCATCCTGATCCTCTGTCCTTTCTAATTATCAATGTCCTGTTTCAGTCAATTACTATCATCCTGATCCTCTGTCCATTCTAATTATCTATGTCCTGTTTCATTCAATTACTATCATCCTAATCCTCTGTCCATTCTAATTATCTATGTCCTGTTTCAGTCAATTACTATCATCCTGATGCTCTGAACATTCTAATTATCTATGTCCTGTTTCAGTCAATTACTTTCATCCTGATCCTCTGTCCATTCTAACTATCTATGTCCTGTTTCAGTCAATTACTATCATCCTGATACTCTGTCCATTCTAATTATCTATGTCCTGTTTCAGTCAATTACTATCATCCTGAACCTCCGTCCACTCTAATTATCTAAGTCCTGTTTCAGTCAATTACTATCATCCGGTTCCTCTGTCCATTCTAATTATCTATGACCTGTTTCAGTCAATTACTATCATCCTGATCCTCTGTCTATTCTAATTATCTATGTCCTGTTTCAGTCAATTACTATCATCCTGCTCCTCTGAACATTCTAATTATCTATGTCCTGTTTCAGCCAATTAATATCATCCTGATCCTCTGAACATTCTAATTATCTATGTCCTGTTTCAGTCAATGACTATCATCCTGTTCCTCTGTCCATTCTAATTATCTATGTCCTGTTTCAGTCAATTACTATCATCCTGATCCTCTGTCTATTCTAATTATCTATGTCCTGTTTCAGTCAATTACTATCATCCTGATCCTCTGTCCATTCTAATTATCTGTGTCCTGTTTCAGTCAATTACTATCATCCTGATCCTCTGAACATTCTAATTATCTATGTCCTGTTTCAGTCAATTAATTTCATCCTGATCCTCTGTCCATTCTAATTATCTATGTCCTGTTTCAGTCAATTACTATCATCCTGATACTCTGTCCATTCTAATTATCTATGTCCTGTTTCAGTCAATTACTATCATCCTGAATCTCCGTCCACTCTAATTATCTATGTCCTGTTTCAGTCAATTACTATCATCCTGATCCTCTGAACATTCTAATTATCTATGTCCTGTTTCAGTCAATTACTATCATCCTGATCCTCTGTCTATTCTAATTATCTACGTCCTGTTTCAGTCAATTACTATCATCCTGTTCCTCTGTCCATTCTAATTATCTATGTCCTGTTTCAGTCAATTACTATCATCCTGATCCTCTGTCTATTCTAATTATCTATGTCCTGTTTCAGTCAATTACTATCATCCTGATCCTCTGTCCATTCTAATTATCTGTGTCCTGTTTCAGTCAATTAATATCATCCTGATCCTCTGAACATTCTAATTATCTATGTCCTGTTTCAGTCAATTACTATCATCCTGATCCTCTGTCTATTCTAATTATCTATGTCCTGTTTCAGTCAATTAATATCATCCTGATCCTCTGTCCATTCTAATTATCTATGTCCTGTTTCAGTCAATTAATATCATCCTGATCCTCTGAACATTCTAATTATCTATGTCCTGTTTCAGTCAATTACTATCATCCTGATCCTCTGTCCATTCTAATTATCTGTGTCCTGTTTCAGTCAATTAATATCATCCTGATCCTCTGAACATTCTAATTATTTATGTCCTGTTTCAGTCAATTACTATCATCCTGATCCTCTGTCCATTCAAATTATATGTTTCCTGTTTCAGTCAATTACTATCATCCTGATCCTCTGAACATTCTAATTATCAATGCCTGTTTCAGTCAATTACTATCATCCTGCTCCTCTGAACATTCTAATTATCTATGTCCTGTTTCAGTCAATTACTATCATCCTGATCCTCTGTCTATTCTAATTATCTATGTCCTGTTTCAGTCAATTACTATCATCCTGCTCCTCTGAACATTCTAATTATCTATGTCCTGTTTCAGTCAATTAATATCATCCTGATCCTCTGAACATTCTAATTATCTATGTCCTGTTTCAGTCAATGACTATCATCCTGTTCCTCTGTCCATTCTAATTATCTATGTCCTGTTTCAGTCAATTACTATCATCCTGATCCTCTGAACATTCTAATTATCTATGTCCGGTTTCAGTCAATTACTATCATCCTGATCCTCTGTCTATTCTAATTATCTATGTCCTGTTTCAGTCAATTACTATCATCCTGATCCTCTGTCTATTCTAATTATCTATGTCCTGTTTCAGTCAATTACTGTCATCCTGATCCTCTGAACATTCTAATTATCTATGACCTGTTTCAGTCAATTACTATCATCCTGATCCTCTGTCCATTCTAATTATCTATGTCCGGTTTCAGTCAATTACTATCTTCCTGTTCCTCTGAACATTCTAATTATATATGTCCTGTTTCAGTCAATTACTATCATCCTGATCCTCTGTCTATTCTAATTATCTATGTCCTGTTTCAGTCAATTACTTTCATCCTGATCCTCTGAACATTCTAATTATCTATGACCTGTTTCAGTCAATTACTATCATCCTGATCCTTTGAACATTCTAATTATCTATGTCCTGTTTCAGTCAATTAATATCATCCTGATCCTCTGTCCATTCTAATTATCTATGTCCTGTTTCAGTCAATTACTATCATCTTGATCCTCTGTCCTTTCTAATTATCTATGTCCTGTTTCAGTCAATTACTATCATCCTGATCCTCTGTCCATTCTAATTATTAATGTCATGTTTCAGTCAATTTCTACCATCCTGATCCTCTGTCCTTTCTAATTATCAATGTCCTGTTTCAGTCAATTACTATCATCCTGATCCTCTGTCCATTCTAATTATCTATGTCCTGTTTCATTCAATTACTATCATCCTAATCCTCTGTCCATTCTAATTATCTATGTCCTGTTTCAGTCAATTACTATCATCCTGATGCTCTGAACATTCTAATTATCTATGTCCTGTTTCAGTCAATTACTTTCATCCTGATCCTCTGTCCATTCTAATTATCTATGTCCTGTTTCAGTCAATTACTATCATCCTGATACTCTGTCCATTCTAATTATCTATGTCCTGTTTCAGTCAATTACTATCATCCTGAACCTCCGTCCACTCTAATTATCTAAGTCCTGTTTCAGTCAATTACTATCATCCTGCTCCTCTGAACATTCTAATTATCTATGTCCTGTTTCAGCCAATTAATATCATCCTGATCCTCTGAACATTCTAATTATCTATGTCCTGTTTCAGTCAATGACTATCATCCTGTTCCTCTGTCCATTCTAATTATCTATGTCCTGTTTCAGTCAATTACTATCATCCTGATCCTCTGAACATTCTAATTATCTATGACCTGTTTCAGTCAATTACTATCATCCTGTTCCTCTGTCCATTCTAATTATCTATGTCCTGTTTCAGTCAATTACTATCATCCTGATCCTCTGAACATTCTAATTATCTATGACCTGTTTCAGTCAATTACTATCATCCTGATCCTCTGTCCATTCTAATTATCTATGTCCTGTTTCAGTCAATTACTATCATCCTGATCCTCTGAACATTCTAATTATCTATGTCCTGTTTCAGTCAATTACTATCATCCTGTTCCTCTGTCCATTCTAATTATCTATGTCCTGTTTCAGTCAATTACTATCATCCTGATCCTCTGAACATTCTAATTATCTATGTCCTGTTTCAGTCAATTAATATCATCCTGATCCTCTGTCCATTCTAATTATTAATGTCCTGTTTCAGTCAATTTCTACCATCCTGATCCTTTGTCCTTTCTAATTATCTATGTCCTGTTTCAGTCAATTACTATCATCCTGATGCTCTGTCCATTCTAATTATCTATGTCCTGTTTCAGTCAATTACTATCATCCTGATACTCTGTCCATTCTAATTATCTATGTCCTGTTTCAGTCAATTACTATCATCCTGAACCTCCGTCCACTCTAATTATCTAAGTCCTGTTTCAGTCAATTACTATCATCCTGTTGCTCTGTCCATTCTAATTATCTATGTCCTGTTTCAGTCAATTACTATCATCCTGATCCTCTGAACATTCTAATTATCTATGTCCTGTTTCAGTCAATTACTATCATCCTGATCCACTGAACATTCTAATTATCTATGTCCTGTTTCAGTCAATTACTATCATCCTGATCCTCTGTCCATTCTAATTATCTATGACCTGTTTCAGTCAATTACTATCATCCTGACCCTCTGTCTATTCTAATTATCTATGTCCTGTTTCAGTCAATTACTGTTATCCTGATCCTCTGTCTATTCTAATTATCTATGTCCTGTTTCAGTCAATTACTATCATCCTGCTCCTCTGTCTATTCTAATTATCTATGTCCTGTTTCAGTCAATTTCTATCATCCTGATCCTCTGTCCATTCTAATTATCTATGTCCTGTTTCAGTCAATTACTATCATCCTGATCCTCTGAACATTCTAATTATCTATGTCCTGTTTCAGTCAATTACTATCATCCTGATCCTCTGTCCGTTCTAATTATCTATGTCATGTTTCAGTCAATTACTATCATCCTGATCCTCTGTCTATTCTAATTATCTATGTCCTGTTTCAGTCAATTACTATCATCCTGATCCTCTGTCTATTCTAATTATATATGTCCTGTTTCAGTCAATTACTATCATCCTGATCCTCTGTCTATTCTAATTATCTATGTCCTGTTTCAGTCAATTACTTTCATCCTGATCCTCTGAACATTCTAATTATCTATGACCTGTTTCAGTCAATTACTATCATCCTGATCCTTTGAACATTCTAATTATCTATGTCCTGTTTCAGTCAATTAATATCATCCTGATCCTCTGTCCATTCTAATTATCTATGTCCTGTTTCAGTCAATTACTATCATCTTGATCCTCTGTCCTTTCTAATTATCTATGTCCTGTTTCAGTCAATTACTATCATCCTGATCCTCTGTCCATTCTAATTATTAATGTCATGTTTCAGTCAATTTCTACCATCCTGATCCTCTGTCCTTTCTAATTATCAATGTCCTGTTTCAGTCAATTACTATCATCCTGATCCTCTGTCCATTCTAATTATCTATGTCCTGTTTCATTCAATTACTATCATCCTAATCCTCTGTCCATTCTAATTATCTATGTCCTGTTTCAGTCAATTACTATCATCCTGATGCTCTGAACATTCTAATTATCTATGTCCTGTTTCAGTCAATTACTTTCATCCTGATCCTCTGTCCATTCTAACTATCTATGTCCTGTTTCAGTCAATTACTATCATCCTGATACTCTGTCCATTCTAATTATCTATGTCCTGTTTCAGTCAATTACTATCATCCTGAACCTCCGTCCACTCTAATTATCTAAGTCCTGTTTCAGTCAATTACTATCATCCGGTTCCTCTGTCCATTCTAATTATCTATGACCTGTTTCAGTCAATTACTATCATCCTGATCCTCTGTCTATTCTAATTATCTATGTCCTGTTTCAGTCAATTACTATCATCCTGCTCCTCTGAACATTCTAATTATCTATGTCCTGTTTCAGCCAATTAATATCATCCTGATCCTCTGAACATTCTAATTATCTATGTCCTGTTTCAGTCAATGACTATCATCCTGTTCCTCTGTCCATTCTAATTATCTATGTCCTGTTTCAGTCAATTACTATCATCCTGATCCTCTGAACATTCTAATTATCTATGACCTGTTTCAGTCAATTACTATCATCCTGATCCTCTGTCCATTCTAATTATCTATGTCCTGTTTCAGTCAATGACTATCATCCTGTTCCGCTGTCCATTCTAATTATCTATGTCCTGTTTCAGTCAATTACTATCATCCTGATCCTCTGAACATTCTAATTATCTATGTCCTGTTTCAGTCAATTACTATCATCCTGATCCTCTGAACATTCTAATTATCTATGTCCTGTTTCAGTCAATTAATATCATCCTGATCCTCTGTCCATTCTAATTATTAATGTCCTGTTTCAGTCAATTTCTACCATCCTGATCCTTTGTCCTTTCTAATTATCTATGTCCTGTTTCAGTCAATTACTATCATCCTGATGCTCTGTCCATTCTAATTATCTATGTCCTGTTTCAGTCAATTACTATCATCCTGATACTCTGTCCATTCTAATTATCTATGTCCTGTTTCAGTCAATTACTATCATCCTGAACCTCCGTCCACTCTAATTATCTAAGTCCTGTTTCAGTCAATTACTATCATCCTGTTGCTCTGTCCATTCTAATTATCTATGTCCTGTTTCAGTCAATTACTATCATCCTGATCCTCTGTCTATTCTAATTATCTAAGTCCTGTTTCAGTCAATTACTATCATCCTGATCCTCTGTCCATTCTAATTATCTGTGTCCTTTTTCAGTCAATTAATATCATCCTGATCCTCTGAACATTCTAATTATCTGTGTCCTGTTTCAGTCAATTACTATCATCCTGATCCTCTGTCTATTCTAATTATCTATGTCCTGTTTCAGTCAATTACTATCATCCTGTTCCTCTGTCTATTCTAATTATCTATGTCCTGTTTCAGTCAATTACTATCATCCTGATCCTCTGTCCATTCTAATTATCTGTGTCCTGTTTCAGTCAATTAATATCATCCAGATCCTCTGAACATTCTAATTATCTATGTCCTGCTTCAGTCAATTACTATCATCCTGATCCTCTGTCTATTCTAATTATCTATGTCCTGTTTCAGTCAATTGCTATCATCCTGATCCTCTGAACATTCTAATTATCTATGTCCTGTTTCAGTCAATTACTATCATCCTGATCCTCTGTCCATTCTAATTATCTGTGTCCTGTTTCAGTCAATTAATATCATCCTGATCCTCTGAACATTCTAATTATCTATGTCCTGCTTCAGTCAATTACTATCATCCTGATCCTCTGTCTATTCTAATTATCTATGTCCTGTTTCAGTCAATTGCTATCATCCTGATCCTCTGAACATTCTAATTATCTATGTCCTGTTTCAGTCAATTACTATCATCCTGATCCTCTGTATATTCAAATTAACTATGTCCTGTTTCAGTCAATTGCTATCATCCTGATCCTCTGAACATTCTATTTATCTATGTCCTGTTTCAGTCAATTACTATCATCCTGATCCTCTGTCTATTCTAATTATCTATGTCCTGTTTCAGTCAATTGCTATCATCCTGATCCTCTGAACATTCTAATTATCTATGTCCTGTTTCAGTCAATTACTATCATCCTGATCCTCTGTCCATTCTAATTATCTGTGTCCTGTTTCAGTCAATTAATATCATCCTGATCCTCTGTCTATTCTAATTATCTATGTCCTGTTTCAGTCAATTACTATCATCCTGATCCTCTGAACATTCTAATTATCTATGTCCTGTTTCAGTCAATTACTATCATCCTGATCCTCTGAACATTCTAATTATCTATGTCCTGTTTCAGTCAATTACTATCATCCTGATCCTCTGAACATTCTAATTATCTATGTCCTGTTTCAGTCAATTACTATCATCCTGATCCTCTGTCTATTCTAATTATCTATGTCCTGTTTCAGTCGATTACTATCATCCTGTTCCTCTGTCCATTCTAATTATCTATGTCCTGTTTCAGTCAATTACTATCATCCTGATCCTCTGTCTATTCTAATTATCTATGTCCTGTTTCAGTCAATTACTATCATCCTGATCCTCTGTCTATTCTAATTATCTATGTCCTGTTTCAGTCAATTACTATCATCCTGATCCTCTGTCCATTCTAATTATCTGTGTCCTGTTTCAGTCAATTAATATCATCCTGATCCTCTGAACATTCTAATTATCTATGTCCTGTTTCAGTCAATTACTATCATCCTGATCCTCTGTCTATTCTAATTATCTATGTCCTGTTTCAGTCAATTACTATCATCCTGATCCTCTGTCTATTCTAATTATCTATGTCCTGTTTCAGTCAATTACTATCATCCTGATCCTCTGTCCATTCTAATTATCTGTGTCCTGTTTCAGTCAATTAATATCATCCTGATCCTCTGAACATTCTAATTATCTATGTCCTGTTTCAGTCAATTACTATCATCCTGATCCTCTGTCTATTCTAATTATCTATGTCTTGTTTCAGTCAATTACTATCATCCTGATCCTCTGTCTATTCTAATTATCTTTGTCCTGTTTCAGTCAATTACTATCATCCTGATCCTCTGTCCATTCTAATTATCTGTGTCCTGTTTCAGTCAATTAATATCATCCTGATCCTCTGAACATTCTAATTATCTATGTCCTGTTTCAGACAATTACTATCATCCTGATCCTCTGTATATTCAAATTAACTATGTCCTGTTTCAGTCAATTGCTATCATCCTGATCCTCTGAACATTCTAATTATCTATGTCCTGTTTCAGTCAATTACTATCATCCTGATCCTCTGAACATTCTAATTATCTATGTCCTGTTTCAGTCAATTACTATCATCCTGGTCCTCTGTCTATTCTAATTATCTATGTCCTGTTTCAGTCAATTGCTATCATCCTGATCCTCTGAACATTCTAATTATCTATGTCCTGTTTCAGTCAATTACTATCATCCTGATCCTCTGAACATTCTAATTATCTATGTCCTGTTTCAGTCAATAACTATCATCCTGATCCTCTGTATATTCAAATTAACTATGTCCTGTTTCAGTCAATTACTATCATCCTGATCCTCTGAACATTCTAATTATCTATGTCCTGTTTCAGTCAATTACTATCATCCTGATCCTCTGAACATTCTAATTATCTATGTCCTGTTTCAGTCAATTACTATCATCCTGATCCTCTGTCTATTCTACTTATCTATGTCCTGTTTCAGTCGATTACTATCATCCTGTTCCTCTGTCCATTCTAATTATCTATGTCCTGTTTCAGTCAATTACTATCATCCTGATCCTCTGTCTATTCTAATTATCTATGTCCTGTTTCAGTCAATTACTATCATCCTGATCCTCTGTCTATTCTAATTATCTATGTCCTGTTTCAGTCAATTACTATCATCCTGATCCTCTGTCTATTCTAATTATCTATGTCCTGTTTCAGTCAATTACTATCATCCTGATCCTCTGTCCATTCTAATTATCTGTGTCCTGTTTCAGTCAATTAATATCATCCTGATCCTCTGAACATTCTAATTATCTATGTCCTGTTTCAGTCAATTACTATCATCCTGATCCTCTGTCTATTCTAATTATCTATGTCCTGTTTCAGTCAATTACTATCATCCTGATCCTCTGTCTATTCTAATTATCTATGTCCTGTTTCAGTCAATTACTATCATCCTGATCCTCTGTCCATTCTAATTATCTGTGTCCTGTTTCAGTCAATTAATATCATCCTGATCCTCTGAACATTCTAATTATCTATGTCCTGTTTCAGTCAATTACTATCATCCTGATCCTCTGTCTATTCTAATTATCTATGTCTTGTTTCAGTCAATTACTATCATCCTGATCCTCTGTCTATTCTAATTATCTATGTCCTGTTTCAGTCAATTACTATCATCCTGATCCTCTGTCCATTCTAATTATCTGTGTCCTGTTTCAGTCAATTAATATCATCCTGATCCTCTGAACATTCTAATTATCTATGTCCTGTTTCAGACAATTACTATCATCCTGATCCTCTGTCCATTCTAATTATCTGTGTCCTGTTTCAGTCAATTAATATCATCCTGATCCTATGAACATTCTAATTATCTATGTCCTGTTTCAGTCAATTACTATCATCCTGATCCTCTGTCCATTCTAATTATCTATGTCCTGTTTCAGTCAATTACTATCATCCTGATCCTCTGTCCATTCTAATTATCTATGTCCTGTTTCAGTCAATTACTATCATCCTGATCCTCTGTCCATTCTAATTATCTATGTCCTGTTTCAGTCAATTACTATCATCCTGATCCTCTGTCCATTCTAATTATCTATGTCCTGTTTCAGTCAATTACTATCATCCTGATCCTCTGAACATTCTAATTATCTATGTCCTATTTCAGTCAATTACTATCATCCTGTTCCTCTGAACATTCTAATTATCTATGTCCTGTTTCAGTCAATTACTATCATCCTGATCCTCTGTCCATTCTAATTATCTATGTCCTGTTTCAGTCAATTACTATCATCCTTCTCCTCTGAACATTCTAATTATCTATGTCCTGTTTCAGTCAATTACTATCATCCTGATCCTCTGTCCATTCTAATTATCTATGTCCTGTTTCAGTCAATTACTATCATCCTGCTCCTCTGAACATTCTAATTATCTATGTCCTGTTTCAGTCAATTACTATCATCCTGATCCTCTGTCCATTCTAATTATCTATGTCCTGTTTCAGTCAATTAATATCATCCTGCTCCTCTGTCCATTCTAATTATCTATGTCCTGTTTCAGTCAATTACTATCATCCTGATCCTCTGTCCATTCTAATTATCTATGTCCTGTTTCAGTCAATTACTATCATCCTGATCCTCTGTCCATTCTAATTATCTATGTCCTGTTTCAGTCAATTACTATCATCCTGATCCTCTGAACATTCTAATTATCTATGTCCTGTTTCAGTCAATTACTATCATCCTGTTCCTCTGAACATTCTAATTATCTATGTCCTGTTTCAGTCAATTACTATCATCCTGATCCTCTGTCCATTCTAATTATCTATGTCCTGTTTCAGTCAATTACTATCATCCTGTTCCTCTGAACATTCTAATTATCTATGTCCTGTTTCAGTCAATTACTATCATCCTGATCCTCTGTCCATTCTAATTATCTATGTCCTGTTTCAGTCAATTACTATCATCCTGCTCCTCTGAACATTCTAATTATCTATGTCCTGTTTCAGTCAATTACTATCATCCTGATCCTCTGTCCATTCTAATTATCTATGTCCTGTTTCAGTCAATTACTATCATCCTGCTCCTCTGAACATTCTAATTATCTATGTCCCGTTTCAGTCAATTACTATCATCCTGATCCTCTGTCCATTCTAATTATCTATGTCCTGTTTCAGTCAATTACTATCATCCTGCTCCTCTGAACATTCTAATTATCTATGTCCTGTTTCAGTCAATTAATATCATCCTGATCCTCTGAACATTCTAATTATCTATGTCCTGCTTCAGTCAATTACTATCATCCTGATCCTCTGTCCATTCTAATTATCTCTGTCCTGTTTCAGTCAATTACTATCATCCTGATCCTCTGTCTATTCTAATTATCTATGTCCTGTTTCATTCAATTACTATCATCCTGATCCTCTGAACATTCTAATTATCTATGTCCTGTTTCAGTCAATTACTATCATCCTGATCCTCTGAACATTCTAATTATCTATGTCCTGTTTCAGTCAATTAATATCATCCTGATCCTCTGTACATTCTAATTATCTATGTCCTGTTTCAGTCAATTACTATCATCCTGTTCCTCTGTCCATTCTAATTATCTATGTCCTGTTTCAGTCAATTACTATCATCCTGATCCTCTGTCTATTCTAATTATCTATGTCCTGTTTCAGTCAATTACTGTCATCCTGATCCTCTGAACATTCTAATTATCTATGTCCTGTTTCAGTCAATTAATATCATCCTGATCCTCTGTACATTCTAATTATCTATGTCCTGTTTCAGTCAATTACTATCATCTTGATCCTCTGTCCTTTCTAATTATCTATGTCCTGTTTCAGTCAATTACTATCATCCTGATCCTCTGTCCATTCTAATTATTAATGTCATGTTTCAGTCAATTTCTACCATCCTGATCCTCTGTCCTTTCTAATTATCAATGTCCTGTTTCAGTCAATTACTATCATCCTGATCCTCTGAACATTCTAATTATCGATGTCCTGTTTCATTCACTTACTATCATCCTGTTCCTCTGTCCATTCTAATTATCTATGTCCTGTTTCAGTCAATTACTATCATCCTGATCCTCTGTCCATTCTAATTATCTATGTCCTGTTTCAGTCAATTACTATCATCCTGCTCCTCTGAACATTCTAATTATCTATGTCCTGTTTCAGTCAATTAATATCATCCTGATCCTCTGAACATTCTAATTATCTATGTCCTGCTTCAGTCAATTACTATCATCCTGTTCCTCTGAACATTCTAATTATCTATGACCTGTTTCAGTCAATTACTATCATCCTGATCCTCTGTCTATTCTAATTATCTATGTCCTGTTTCATTCAATTACTATCATCCTGATCCTCTGAACATTCTAATTATCTATGTCCTGTTTCAGTCAATTACTATCATCCTGATCCTCTGAACATTCTAATTATCTATGTCCTGTTTCAGTCAATTACTATCATCCTGTTCCTCTGTCCATTCTAATTATCAATGTCCTGTTTCAGTCAATTACTATCATCCTGATCCGGGTCTATTCTAATTATCTGTGTCCTGTTTCATTCAATTACTGTCATCCTGATCCTCTGAACATTCTAATTATCTATGTCCTGTTTCAGTCAATTACTATCATCCTGATCCTCTGAACATTCTAATTATCTATGTCCTGTTTCAGTCAATTAATATCATCCTGATCCTCTGTACATTCTAATTATCTATGTCCTGTTTCAGTCAATTACTATCATCTTGATCCTCTGTCCTTTCTAATTATCTATGTCCTGTTTCAGTCAATTACTATCATCCTGATCCTCTGTCCATTCTAATTATTAATGTCATGTTTCAGTCAATTTCTACCATCCTGATCCTCTGTCCTTTCTAATTATCAATGTCCTGTTTCAGTCAATTACTATCATCCTGATCCTCTGTCCATTCTAATTATCTATGTCCTGTTTCATTCACTTACTATCATCCTAATCCTCTGTCCATTCTAATTATCTATGTCCTGTTTCAGTCAATTACTATCATCCTGATCCTCTGTCCATTCTAATTAACTATGTCCTGTTTCAGTCAATTGCTATCATCCTGATCCTCTGAACATTCTAATTATCTATGTCCTGTTTCAGTCAATTACTATCATCCTGATCCTCTGTCCATTCTAATTATCTATGTCCTGTTTCAGTCGATTACTATCATCCTGCTCCTCTGTCCATTCTAATTATCTATGTCCTGTTTCAGTCAATTACTATCATCCTGATCCTCTGTCTATTCTAATTATCTATGTCCTGTTTCAGTCAATTACTATCATCCTGATCCTCTGTCCATTCCAATTATCTATGTCCTGTTTCAGTCAATTACTATCATCCTGATCCTCTGTGCATTCTAATTAACTATGTCCTGTTTCAGTCAATTGCTATCATCCTGATCCTCTGAACATTCTAATTATCTATGTCCTGTTTCAGTCAATTACTGTCATCCTGATCCTCTGAACATTCTAATTATCTATGTCCTGTTTCAGTCGATTACTATCATCCTGTTCCTCTGTCCATTCTAATTATCTATGTCCTGTTTCAGTCAATTACTATCATCCTGATCCTCTGTCTATTCTAATTATCTATGTCCTGTTTCAGTCAATTACTATCATCCTGATCCTCTGTCTATTCTAATTATCTATGTCCTGTTTCAGTCAATTACTATCATCCTGATCCTCTGTCTATTCTAATTATCTATGTCCTGTTTCAGTCAATTACTATCATCCTGATCCTCTGTCCATTCTAATTATCTGTGTCCTGTTTCAGTCAATTACTATCATCCTGATCCTCTGACCATTCTAATTATCTATGTCCTGTTTCAGTCAATTACTATCATCCTGATCCTCTGTATATTCAAATTAACTATGTCCTGTTTCAGTCAATTGCTATCATCCTGATCCTCTGAACATTCTAATTATCTATGTCCTGTTTCAGTCAATTACTATCATCCTGATCCTCTGAACATTCTAATTATCTATGTCCTGTTTCAGTCAATTACTATCATCCTGATCCTCTGTCTATTCTAATTATCTATGTCCTGTTTCAGTCAATTGCTATCATCCTGATCCTCTGAACATTCTAATTATCTATGTCCTGTTTCAGTCAATTACTATCATCCTGATCCTCTGAACATTCTAATTATCTATGTCCTGTTTCAGTCAATAACTATCATCCTGATCCTCTGTATATTCAAATTAACTATGTCCTCTTTCAGTCAATTACTATCATCCTGATCCTCTGAACATTCTAATTATCTATGTCCTGTTTCAGTCAATTACTATCATCCTGATCCTCTGAACATTCTAATTATCTATGTCCTGTTTCAGTCAATTACTATCATCCTGATCCTCTGTCTATTCTAATTATCTATGTCCTGTTTCAGTCGATTACTATCATCCTGTTCCTCTGTCCATTCTAATTATCTATGTCCTGTTTCAGTCAATTACTATCATCCTGATCCTCTGTCTATTCTAATTATCTATGTCCTGTTTCAGTCAATTACTATCATCCTGATCCTCTGAACATTCTAATTATCTATGTCCTGTTTCAGTCAATTACTATCATCCTGATCCTCTGAACATTCTAATTATCTATGTCCTGTTTCAGTCAATTACTATCATCCTGATCCTCTGTCCATTCTAATTATCTGTGTCCTGTTTCAGTCAATTAATATCATCCTGATCCTCTGAACATTCTAATTATCTATGTCCTGTTTCAGTCAATTACTATCATCCTGATCCTCTGTCTATTCTAATTATCTATGTCCTGTTTCAGTCAATTACTATCATCCTGATCCTCTGTCTATTCTAATTATCTATGTCCTGTTTCAGTCAATTACTATCATCCTGATCCTCTGTCCATTCTAATTATCTGTGTCCTGTTTCAGTCAATTAATATCATCCTGATCCTCTGAACATTCTAATTATCTATGTCCTGTTTCAGTCAATTACTATCATCCTGATCCTCTGTCTATTCTAATTATCTATGTCTTGTTTCAGTCAATTACTATCATCCTGATCCTCTGTCTATTCTAATTATCTATGTCCTGTTTCAGTCAATTACTATCATCCTGATCCTGTGTCCATTCTAATTATCTGTGTCCTGTTTCAGTCAATTAATATCATCCTGATCCTCTGAACATTCTAATTATCTATGTCCTGTTTCAGACAATTACTATCATCCTGATCCTCTGTCCATTCTAATTATCTGTGTCCTGTTTCAGTCAATTAATATCATCCTGATCCTCTGAACATTCTAATTATCTATGTCCTGTTTCAGTCAATTACTATCATCCTGATCCTCTGTCCATTCTAATTATCTATGTCCTGTTTCAGTCAATTACTATCATCCTGATCCTCTGAACATTCTAATTATCTATGTCCTGTTTCAGTCAATTACTATCATCCTGATCCTCTGAACATTCTAATTATCTATGTCCTGTTTCAGTCAATTACTATCATCCTGTTCCTCTGAACATTCTAATTATCTATGTCCTGTTTCAGTCAATTACTATCATCCTGATCCTCTGAACATTCTAATTATCTATGTCCTGTTTCAGTCAATTACTATCATCCTGTTCCTCTGAACATTCTAATTATCTATGTCCTGTTTCAGTCAATTACTATCATCCTGATCCTCTGTCCATTCTAATTATCTATGTCCTGTTTCAGTCAATTACTATCATCCTGCTCCTCTGAACATTCTAATTATCTATGTCCTGTTTCAGTCAATTAATATCATCCTGTTCCTCTGAACATTCTAATTATCTATGACCTGTTTCAGTCAATTACTATCATCCTGATCCTCTGTCTATTCCAATTATCTATGTCCTGTTTCATTCAATTACTATCATCCTGATCCTCTGAACATTCTAATTATCTATGTCCTCTTTCAGTCAATTACTATCATCCTGATCCTCTGAACATTCTAATTATCTATGTCCTGTTTCAGTCAATTAATATCATCCTGATCCTCTGTCCATTCTAATTATCTATGTCCTGTTTCAGTCAATTACTATCATCTTGATCCTCAGTCCTTTCTAATTATCTATGTCCTGTTTCAGTCAATTACGATCATCCTGATCCTCTGTCTATTCTAATTATCTATGTCCTGTTCCAGTCAATTACTATCATCCTGATCCTCTGTCCATTCTAATTATCTATGTCCTGTTTCAGTCAATTACTATCATCCTGATGCTCTGTCCTTTCTAATTATCTATGTCCTGTTTCAGTCAATTACTATCATCCTGATCCTCTGAACATTCTAATTATTAATGTCCTGTTTCAGTCAATTTCTACCATCCCGATCCTTTGTCCTTTCTAATTATCTATGTCCTGTTTCAGTCTTACTATCATCCTGATGCTCTGTCCATTCTAATTATCTATGTCCTGTTTCAGTCAATTACTATCATCCTGATCTTCTGTCCATTCTAATTATCTATGTCCTGTTTCAGTCCATTACTATCATCCTGATCCTCTGTCCATTCTAATTATCTATGTCCTGTTTCATTCAATTACTATCATCCTGATCCTCTGAACATTCTAATTATCTATGTCCTGTTTCAGTCAATTACTATCATCCTGATCCTCTGAACATTCTAATTATCTATGTCCTGTTTCAGTCAATTACTATCATCCTGATCTTCTGTCCATTCTAATTATCTATGTCCTGTTTCAGTCCATTACTATCATCCTGATCCTCTGTCCTTTCTAATTATCTATGTCCTGTTTCATTCAATTACTATCATCCTGATCCTCTGAACATTCTAATTATCTATGTCCTGTTTCAGTCAATTACTATCATCCTGATCCTCTGTCTATTCTAATTATCTATGTCCTGTTTCAGTCAATTACTATCATCCTGATCCTCTGAACATTCTAATTATTTATGTCCTGTTTCAGTCAATTACTTTTATCCTGATCCTCTGTCTATTCTAATTATCTATGTCCTGTTTCAGTCAATTACTATCATCCTGATCTTCTGTCAATTCTAATTATCTATGTCCTGTTTCAGTCAATTACTATCATCCTGATCCTCCGTCCATTCTAATTATCTCTGTCCTGTTTTAGACAATTACTATCATCCTGATCCTCGGTCCATTCTAATTATCTATGTCCTTTTTCAGTCAATTACTATCATCCTCATCCTCTGTCCATTCTAATTATCTGTGTACTGTTTCAGTCAATTACTATCATCCTGATCCTCTGTCTATTCTAATTATCTATGTCCTGTTTCAGTCAATTACTATCATCCTGATCCTCTGTCCATTCTAATTATCTATGTACTGTTTCAGTCAATTACTATCATCCTGATCCTCTGTCTATTCTAATTATCTATGTCCTGTTTCAGTCAATTACTATCATCCTGATCCTCTGTCCATTCTAATTATCTATGTACTGTTTCAGTCAATTACTATCATCCTGATCCTCTGTCTATTCTAATTATCTATGTCCTGTTTCAGTCAATTACTATCATCCTGATCCTCTGACCATTCTAATTATCTATGTCCTGTTTCAGTCAATTACTATCATCCTGATCCTCTGTCTATTCTAATTATCTATGTCCTGTTTCAGTCAATTACTATCATCCTGATCCTCTGAACATTCTAATTATCTATGTCCTGTTTCAGTCAATTACTATCATCCTGATCCTCTGTCTATTCTAATTATCTATGTCCTGTTTCAGTCAATTACTATCATCCTGATCCTCTGAACATTCTAATTATCTATGTCCTGTTTCAGTCAATTACTATCATCCTGATCCTCTGAACATTCTAATCATCTATGTCCTGTTTCAGTCAATTACTATCATCCTGATCCTCTGTCTATTCTAATTATCTATGTCCTGTTTCAGTCAATTACTATCATCCTGATCCTCTGAACATTCTAATTATCTATGTCCTGTTTCAGTCAATTACTATCATCCTGATCCTCTGTCTATTCTAATTATCTATGTCCTGTTTCAGTCAATTACTATCATCCTGATCCTCTGAACATTCTAATTATCTATGTCCTGTTTCAGTCAATTACTATCATCCTGATCCTCTGATCATTCTAATTATCTATGTCCTATTTCAGTCAATTACTATCATCCTGATCCTCTGTCTATTCTAATTATCTATGTCCTGCTTCAGTCAATTACTATCATCCTGATCCTCTGAACATTCTAAATATCTATGTCCTGTTTCAGTCAATTACTATCATCCTGATCCTCTGAACATTCTAATTATATATGTCCTATTTCAGTCAATTACTATCATCCTGATCCTCTGTCTATTCTAATTATCTATGTCCTGTTTCAGTCAATTACTATCATCCTGATCCTCTGAACATTCTAAATATCTATGTCCTGTTTCAGTCAATTACTATCATCCTGATCCTCTGTCTATTCTAATTATCTATGTCCTGTTTCAGTCAATTACTATCATCCTGATCCTCTGAACATTCTAGTTATCTATGTCCTGTTTCAGTCAATTACTATCATCCTGATCCTCTGTCTATTCTAATTATCTATGTCCTGTTTCAGTCAATTACTATCATCCTGATCCTCTGAACATTCTAATTATCTATGTCCTGTTTCAGTCAATTACTATCATCCTGATCCTCTGATCATTCTAATTATCTATGTCCTATTTCAGTCAATTACTATCATCCTGATCCTCTGTCTATTCTAATTATCTATGTCCTGTTTCAGTCAATTACTATCATCCTGATCCTCTGAACATTCTAAATATCTATGTCCTGTTTCAGTCAATTACTATCATCCTGATCCTCTGAACATTCTAATTATATATGTCCTATTTCAGTCAATTACTATCATCCTGATCCTCTGTCTATTCTAATTATCTATGTCCTGTTTCAGTCAATTACTATCATCCTGATCCTCTGGACATTCTAATTATATATGTCCTATTTCAGTCAATTACTATCATCCTGATCCTCTGTCTATTCTAATTATCTATGTCCTCTTTCAGTCAATTACTATCATCCTGATCCTCTGTCCATTCTAATTATCTATGTCCTGTTTCAGTCAATTACTATCATCCTGATCCTCTGTCCATTCTACTTATCTCTGTCCTGTTTCAGTCAATTGCTTTCATCCTGATCCTCTGTCCATTCTAATTATTTATGTCCTGATCCTGTCATTTACTGTCATCCTGATCCTCTGTCCATTCTAATTATCTATGTCCTGTTTCAGACAATTACTATCATCCTGATCCTCTGTCCTTTCTAATTATCTATGTCTTGTTTCAGACAATTACTATCATCCTGATCCTCTGTCCTCTCTAATTATCTATGTCCTGTTTTTTTAGTCAATTACTATCATCCTGATCCTCTGTCTATTCTAATTATCTATGTCCTGTTTCAGTCAATTACTATCATCCTGATCCTCTGAACATTCTAATTATCTATGTCCTGTTTCAGTCAATTACTATCATCCTGATCCTCTGAACATTCTAATTATCTATGTCCTGTTTCAGTCAATTACTATCATCCTGATCCTCTGTCTATTCTAATTATCTATGTCCTGTTTCAGTCAATTACTATCATCCTGATCCTCTGAACATTCTAATTATCTATGTCCTGTTTCAGTCAATTACTATCATCCTGATCCTCTGTCCTCTCTAATTATCTATGTCCTGTTTCAGTCAATTACTATCATCCTGATCCTCTGTCTATTCTAATTATCTATGTCCTGTTTCAGTCAATTACTATCATCCTGATCCTCTGAACATTCTAATTATCTATGTACTGTTTCAGTCAATTACTATCATCCTGATCATCTGAACATTCTAATTATCTATGTCCTGTTTCAGTCAATTACTATCATCCTGATCCTCTGTCCATTCTAATTATCTATGTACTGTTTCAGTCAATTACTATCATCCTGAACCTCTGAACATTCCATTTATCTCTGTCATGTTTCAGTCAATTACTATCATGCTGATCCTCTGAACATTCTAAATATCTATGTCCTGTTTCAGTCAATTACTATCATCCTGATCCTCTGAACATTCTAATTATCTATGTCCTGTTTCAGTCAATTACTATCATCCTGATCCTCTGTCTATTCTAATTATCTATGTCCTGTTTCAGTCAATTACTATCATCCTGATCCTCTGTCTATTCTAATTATCTATGTCCTGTTTCAGTCAATTACTATCATCCTGATCCTCTGAACATTCTAATTATCTATGTCCTGTTTCAGTCAATTACTATCATCCTGATCCTCTGTCTATTCTAATTATCTATGTACTGTTTCAGTCAATTACTATCATCCTGATCCTCTGAACATTCTAATTATCTATGTCCTGTTTCAGTCAATTACTGTCATCCTGATCCTATGAACATTCTAATTATCTATGTCCTGTTTCAGTCAATTACTATCATCCTGATCCTCTGTCTATTCTAATTATCTATGTCCTGTTTCAGTCAATTACTATCATCCTGATCCTCTGAACATTCTAATTATCTATGTCCTGTTTCAGTCAATTACTATCATCCTGATCCTCTGTCCATTCTAATTATCTATGTCCTGTTTCAGTCAATTACTATCATCCTGATCCTCTGAACATTCTAATTATCTATGTCCTGTTTCAGTCAATTACTATCATCCTGATCCTCTGAACATTCTAATTATTTATGTCCTGTTTCAGTCAATTACTTTTATCCTGATCCTCTGTCTATTCTAATTATCTATGTCCTGTTTCAGTCAATTACTATCATCCTGATCTTCTGTCTATTCTAATTATCTATGTCCTGTTTCAGTCCATTACTATCATCCTGATCCTCTGTCCATTCTAATTATCTATGTCCTGTTTCATTCAATTACAATCATCCTGAACCTCTGAACATTCCATTTATCTATGTCCTGTTTCAGTCAATTACTATCATCCTGCTCCTCTGAACATTCTAATTATCTATGTACTGTTTCAGTCAATTACTATCATCCTGATCCTCTGTCTATTCTAATTATCTATGTCCTGTTTCAGTCAATTACTATCATCCTGATCCTCTGTCCATTCTAATTATCTATGTACTGTTTCAGTCAATTACTATCATCCTGATCCTCTGTCTATTCTAATCATCTATGTCCTGTTTCAGTCAATTACTATCATCCTGATCCTCTGACCATTCTAATTATCTATGTCCTGTTTCAGTCAATTACTATCATCCTGATCCTCTGTCTATTCTAATTATCTATGTCCTGTTTCAGTCAATTACTATCATCCTGATCCTCTGAACATTCTAATTATCTATGTCCTGTTTCAGTCAATTACTATCATCCTGATCCTCTGTCTATTCTAATTATCTATGTCCTGTTTCAGTCAATTACTATCATCCTGATCCTCTGAACATTCTAATTATCTATGTCCAGTTTCAGTCAATTACTATCATCCTGATTCTCTGTCCTTTCTAATTACCTATGTCCTGTTTCACTCAATTACTATCATCCTGATCCTCTGAACATTCTAATCATCTATGTCCTGTTTCAGTCAATTACTATCATCCTGATCCTCTGTCCATTCTAATTATCTATGTCCTGTTTCAGTCAATTACTATCATCCTGATCCTCTGATCATTCTAATTATCTATGTCCTATTTCAGTCAATTACTATCATCCTGATCCTCTGTCTATTCTAATTATCTATGTCCTGTTTCAGTCAATTACTATCATCCTGATCCTCTGAACATTCTAAATATCTATGTCCTGTTTCAGTCAATTACTATCATCCTGATCCTCTGTCCATTCTAATTATCTATGTCCTGTTTCAGTCAATTACTATCATCCTGATCCTCTGAACATTCTAATTATATATGTCCTATTTCAGTCAATTACTATCATCCTGATCCTCTGTCTATTCTAATTATCTATGTCCTGTTTCAGTCAATTACTATCATCCTGATCCTCTGGACATTCTAATTATATATGTCCTATTTCAGTCAATTACTATCATCCTGATCCTCTGTCTATTCTAATTATCTATGTCCTCTTTCAGTCAATTACTATCATCCTGATCCTCTGTCCATTCTAATTAACTATGTCCTGTTTCAGTCCATTACTATCATCCTGATCCTCTGTCTATTCTAATTATCTATGTCCTGTTTCAGTCAATTACTATCATCCTGATCCTCTGAACATTCTAATTATCTATGTCCTGTTTCAGTCAATTACTATCATCCTGATCCTCTGTCCATTCTAATTATCTATGTCCTGTTACAGTCAATTACTATCATCCTGATCCTCTGAACATTCTAATTATCTATGTCCTGTTTCAGTCAATTACTATCATCCTGATCCTCTGAACATTCTAATTATCTATGTCCTGTTTCAGTCAATTACTATCATCCTGATCCTCTGAACATTCTAATTATCTATGTCCTGTTACAGTCAATTACTATCATCCTGATCCTCTGAACATTCTAATTATCTATGTCCTGTTTCAGTCAATTACTATCATCCTGATCCTCTGTCCATTCTAATTATCTATGTCCTGTTTCAGTCAATTACTATCATCCTGATCCTCTGTCCATTCTAATTATCTATGTCCTGTTACAGTCAATTACTATCATCCTGATCCTCTGAACATTCTAATTATCTATGTCCTGTTTCAGTCAATTACTATCATCCTGAACCTCTGAACATTCCATTTATCTATGTCCTGTTTCAGTCAATTACTATCATCCTGATCCTCTGAACATTCTAATTATCTATGTCCTGTTTCAGTCAATTACTATCATCCTGATCCTCTGAACATTCTAATTATCTATGTCCTGTTTCAGTCAATTACTATCATCCTGATCCTCTGTCTATTCTAATTATCTATGTCCTGTTTCAGTCAATTACTATCATCCTGATCCTCTGAACATTCTAATTATCTATGTCCTGTTTCAGTCAATTACTATCATCCTGATCCTCTGAACATTCTAATTATCTATGTCCTGTTTCAGTCAATTACTATCATCCTGATCCTCTGAACATTCTAATTATCTATGTCCTGTTTCAGTCAATTACTATCATCCTGATCCTCTGTCTATTCTAATTATCTGTGTACTGTTTCAGTCAATTACTATCATCCTGATCCTCTGAACATTCTAATTATCTATGTCCTGTTTCAGTCAATTACTATCATCCTTATCCTCTGTCTATTCTAATTATCTATGTCCTGTTTCAGTCAATTACTATCATCCTGATCCTCTGAACATTCTAATTATCTATGTCCTGTTTCAGTCAATTACTATCATCCTGATCCTCTGTCTATTCTAATTATCTATGTCCTGTTTCAGTCAATTACTATCATCCTGATCCGCAGTCCATTCTAATTATCTATGTCCTGTTTCAGTCAATTACTATCATCCTGATCCTCTGTCTATTCTAATTATCTATGTCCTGTTTCAGTCAATTACTATCATCCTGATCCTCTGAACATTCTAATTATTTATGTCCAGTTTCAGTCAACTACTTTTATCCTGATCCTCTGTCTATTCTAATTATCTATGTCCTGTTTCAGTCAATTACTATCATCCTGATCTTCTGTCTATTCTAATTATCTATGTCCTGTTTCAGTCAATTACTATCATCCTGATCCTCTGTCCATTCTAATTATCTATGTCCTGTTTCATTCAATTACTATCATCCTGATCCTCTGAACATTCTAATTATCTATGTCCTGTTTCAGTCAATTACTATCATCCTGATCCTCTGAACATTCTAATTATCTATGTCCTGTTTCAGTCAATTACTATCATCCTGATCCTCTGTCTATTCTAATTATCTATGTCCTGTTTCAGTCAATTACTATCATCCTGATCCTCTGTCTATTCTAATTATCTATGTCCTGTTTCAGTCAATTACTATCATCCTGATGCTCTGAACATTCTAATTATTTATGTCCTGTTTCAGTCAATTACATTTATCCTGATCCTCTGTCTATTCTAATTATCTATGTCCTGTTTCAGTCAATTACTATCATCCTGATCTTCTGTCTATTCTAATTATCTATGTCCTGTTTCAGTCAATTGCTATCATCCTGATCCTCCGTCCATTCTAATTATCTATGTCCTGTTTCAGACAATTACTATCATCCTGATCCTCGGTCCATTATAATTATCTATGTCCTGTTTCAGTCAATTACTATCATCCTGATCCTCTGAACATTCTAATTATCTATGTCCTGTTTCAGTCAATTACTATCATCCTGATCCTCTGAACATTCTAATTATCTATGTCCTGTTTCAGTCAATTACTATTATCCTGATCCTCTGTCTTTTCTAATTATCTATGTCCTGTTTCAGTCAATTACTATCATCCTGATCCTCTGAACATTCTAATTATCTATGTCCTGTTTCAGTCAATTACTATCATCCTGATCCTCTGTCTATTCTAATTATCTATGTCCTGTTTCTATCAATTACTATCATCCTGATCCTCTGAACATTCTAATTATCTATGTCCTGTTTCAGTCAATTACTATCATCCTGATCCTCTGTCTTTTCTAATTATCTATGTCCTGTTTCAGTCAATTACTATCATCCTGATCCTCTGAACATTCTAATTATCTATGTCCTGTTTCAGTCAATTACTATCATCCTGATCCTCTGAACATTCTAATTATCTATGTACTGTTTCAGTCAATTACTATCATCCTGATCCTCTGAACATTCTAATTATCTATGTCCTGTTTCAGTCAATTACTATCATCCTGATCCGCAGTCCATTCTAATTATCTATGTCCTGTTTCAGTCAATTACTATCATCCTGATCCTCTGTCCATTCTAATTATCTATGTCCTGTTTCAGTCAATTACTATCATCCTGATCCTCTGTCTATTCTAATTATCGATGTCCTGTTTCAGTCAATTACTATCATCCTGATCCTCTGAACATTCTAATTATCTATGTCCTGTTTCAGTCAATTACTATCATCCAGATCCTCTGAACATTCTAATTATCTATGTCCTGTTTCAGTCAATTACTATCATCCTGATCCTCTGTCTATTCTAATTATCTATGTCCTGTTTCAGTCAATTACTATCATCCTGATCCTCTGAACATTCTAATTATTTATGTCCTGTTTCAGTCAATTACTTTTATCCTGATCCTCTGTCTATTCTAATTATCTATGTCCTGTTTCAGTCAATTACTATCATCCTGATCTTGTGTCTATTCTAATTATCTATGTCCTGTTTCAGTCAATTACTATCATCCTGATCCTCCGTCCATTCTAATTATCTCTGTCCTGTTTCAGACAATTACTATCATCCTGATCCTCGGTCCATTCTAATTATCTATGTCCTTTTTCAGTCAATTACTATCATCCTCATCCTCTGTCCATTCTAATTATCTATGTACTGTTTCAGTCAATTACTATCATCCTGATCCTCTGTCTATTCTAATTATCTATGTCCTGTTTCAGTCAATTACTATCATCCTGATCCTCTGTCCATTCTAATTATCTATGTACTGTTTCAGTCAATTACTATCATCCTGATCCTCTGTCTATTCTAATTATCTGTGTCCTGTTTCAGTCAATTACTATCATCCTGATCCTCTGTCCATTCTAATTATCTATGTACTGTTTCAGTCAATTACTATCATCCTGATCCTCTGTCTATTCTAATTATCTATGTCCTGTTTCAGTCAATTACTATCATCCTGATCCTCTGACCATTCTAATTATCTATGTCCTGTTTCAGTCAATTACTATCATCCTGATCCTCTGTCCATTCTAATTATCTATGTCCTGTTTCAGTCAATTACTATCATCCTGATCCTCTGAACATTCTAATTATCTATGTCCTGTTTCAGTCAATTACTATCATCCTGATCCTCTGAACATTCTAATTATCTATGTCCTGTTTCAGTCAATTACTATCATCCTGATTCTATGTCCTTTCTAATTACCTATGTACTGTTTCAGTCAATTACTATCATCCTGATCCTCTGAACATTCTAATTATCTATGTCCTGTTTCAGTCAATTACTATCATCCTGATCCTCTGTCCATTCTAATTATCTATGTCCTGTTTCAGTCAATTACTATCATCCTGATCCTCTGTCCATTCTAATTATCTATGTCCTGTTTCAGTCAATTACTATCATCCTGATCCTCTGAACATTCTAATTATCTATGTCCTGTTTCAGTCAATTACTATCATCCTGATCCTCTGATCATTCTAATTATCTATGTCCTGTTTCAGTCAATTACTAACATCCTGATCCTCTGTCTATTCTAATTATCTATGTCCTGTTTCAGTCAATTACTATCATCCTGATCCTCTGAACATTCTAAATATCTATGTCCTGTTTCAGTCAATTACTATCATCCTGATCCTCTGTCCATTCTAATTATCTATGTCCTGTTTCAGTCAATTACTATCATCCTGATCCTCTGAACATTCTAATTATATATGTCCTATTTCAGTCAATTACTATCATCCTGATCCTCTGTCTATTCTAATTATCTATGTCCTGTTTCAGTCAATTACTATCATCCTGATCCTCTGAACATTCTAATTATATATGTCCTATTTCAGTCAATTACTATCATCCTGATCCTCTGTCTATTCTAATTATCTATGTCCTGTTTCAGTCAATTACTATCATCCTGATCCTCTGTCTATTCTAATTATCCATGTCCTGTTTCAGTCAATTACTATCATCCTGATCCTCTGTCTATTCTAATTATCTATGTCCTGTTTCAGTCAATTACTATCATCCTGATCCTCTGTCCATTCTAATTATCTATGTCCTGTTTCAGTCAATTACTATCATCCTGATCCTCTGAACATTCTAATTATCTATGTCCTGTTTCAGTCAATTACTATCATCCTGATCCTCTGTCTATTCTAATTATCCATGTCCTGTTTCAGTCAATTACTATCATCCTGATCCTCTGTCTATTCTAATTATCTATGTCCTGTTTCAGTCAATTACTATCATCCTGAACCTCTGAACATTCTAATTATCTATGTCCTGTTTCAGTCAATTACTATCATCCTGATCCTCTGAACATTCTAATTATCTATGTCCTGTTTCAGTCAATTACTATCATCCTGATCCTCTGTCCATTCTAATTATCTATGTCCTGTTTCAGTCAATTACTATCATCCTGATCCACTGTCCATTCTAATTATCTATGTCCTGTTTCAGTCAATTACTATCATCCTGATCCTCTGTCCATTCTAATAATATATGTCCTATTTCAGTCAATTACTATCATCCTGATCCTCTGTCTATTCTAATTATCTATGTCCTGTTTCAGTCAATTACTATCATCCTGATCCTCTGAACATTCTAATTATCTATGTCCTGTTTCAGTCAATTACTATCATCCAGATCCTCTGTCCATTCTAATTATCTATGTACTGTTTCAGTCAATTACTATCATCCTGATCCTCTGAACATTCTAATTATCTATGTCCTGTTTCAGTCAATTACTATCATCCTGATCCTCTGTCCATTCTAATTATCTATGTACTGTTTCAGTCAATTACTATCATCCTGATCCTCTGTCCATTCTAATTATCTATGTCCTGTTTCAGTCAATTACTATCATCCTGATCCTCTGAACATTCTAATTATCTATGTCCTGTTTCAGTCAATTACTATCATCCTGATCCTCTGTCCATTCTAATTATCTATGTACTGTTTCAGTCAATTACTATCATCCTGATCCTCTGTCTATTCTAATTATCTATGTCCTGTTTCAGTCAATTACGATCATCCTGATCCTCTGAACATTCTAATTATCTATGTCCTGTTTCAGTCAATTACTATCATCCTGATCCTCTGAACATTCTAATTATCTATGTACTGTTTCAGTCAATTACTATCATCCTGATCCTCTGAACATTCTAATTATCTATGTACTGTTTCAGTCAATTACTATCATCCTGATCCTCTGAACATTCTAATTATCTATGTCCTGTTTCAGTCAATTAATATCATCCTGATCCTCTGTCCATTCTAATTATCTATGTCCTGTTTCAGTCAATTACTATCATCCTGATCCTCTGAACATTCTAATTATCTATGTACTGTTTCAGTCAATTACTATCATCCTGATCCTCTGAACATTCTAATTATCTATGTCCTGTTTCAGTCAATTACTATCATCCTGATCCTCTGAACATTCTAATTATCTATGTCCTGTTTCAGTCAATTACTATCATCCTGATCCGCAGTCCATTCTAATTATCTATGTCCTGTTTCAGTCAATTACTATCATCCTGATCCTCTGTCCATTCTAATTATCTATGTCCTGTTTCAGTCAATTACTATCATCCTGATCCGCAGTCCATTCTAATTATCTATGTCCTGTTTCAGTCAATTACTATCATCCTGATCCGCAGTCCATTCTAATTATCTATGTCCTGTTTCAGTCAATTACTATCATCCTGATCCGCAGTCCATTCTAATTATCTATGTCCTGTTTCAGTCAATTACTATCATCCTGATCCTCTGAACATTCTAATTATCTATGTCCTGTTTCAGTCAATTACTATCATCCTGATCCTCTGTCTATTCTAATTATCTATGTACTGTTTCAGTCAATTACTATCATCCTGATCCTCTGAACATTCTAATTATCTATGTCCTGTTTCAGTCAATTACTATCATCCAGATCCTCTGAACATTCTAATTATCTATGTCCTGTTTCAGTCAATTACTATCATCCTGATCCTCTGTCTATTCTAATTATCTATGTCCTGTTTCAGTCAATTACTATCATCCTGATCCTCTGAACATTCTAATTATTTATGTCCTGTTTCAGTCAATTACTTTTATCCTGATCCTCTGTCTATTCTAATTATCTATGTCCTGTTTCAGTCAATTACTATCATCCTGATCTTCTGTCTATTCTAATTATCTATGTCCTGTTTCAGTCAATTACTATCATCCTGATCCTCCGTCCATTCTAATTATCTCTGTCCTGTTTCAGACAATTACTATCATCCTGATCCTCGGTCCATTCTAATTATCTATGTCCTTTTTCAGTCAATTACTATCATCCTCATCCTCTGTCCATTCTAATTATCTATGTACTGTTTCAGTCAATTACTATCATCCTGATCCTCTGTCTATTCTAATTATCTATGTCCTGTTTCAGTCAATTACTATCATCCTGATCCTCTGTCCATTCTAATTATCTATGTACTGTTTCAGTCAATTACTATCATCCTGATCCTCTGTCTATTCTAATTATCTGTGTCCTGTTTCAGTCAATTACTATCATCCTGATCCTCTGTCCATTCTAATTATCTATGTACTGTTTCAGTCAGTTACTATCATCCTGATCCTCTGTCTATTCTAATTATCTATGTCCTGTTTCAGTCAATTACTATCATCCTGATCCTCTGAACATTCTAATTATCTATGTCCTGTTTCAGTCAATTACTATCATCCTGATTCTATGTCCTTTCTAATTACCTATGTACTGTTTCAGTCAATTACTATCATCCTGATCCTCTGAACAATCTAATTATCTATGTCCTGTTTCAGTCAATTACTATCATCCTGATCCTCTGTCCATTCTAATTATCTATGTCCTGTTTCAGTCAATTACTATCATCCTGATCCTCTGATCATTCTAATTATCTATGTCCTGTTTCAGTCAATTACTATCATCCTGATCCTCTGTCTATTCTAATTATCTATGTCCTGTTTCAGTCAATTACTATCATCCTGATCCTCTGAACATTCTAAATATCTATGTCCTGTTTCAGTCAATTACTATCATCCTGATCCTCTGTCCATTCTAATTATCTATGACCTGTTTCAGTCAATTACTATCATCCTGATCCTCTGAACATTCTAATTATATATGTCCTATTTCAGTCAATTACTATCATCCTGATCCTCTGTCTATTCTAATTATCTATGTCCTGTTTCAGTCAATTACTATCATCCTGATCCTCTGAACATTCTAATTATATATGTCCTATTTCAGTCAATTACTATCATCCTGATCCTCTGTCTATTCTAATTATCTATGTCCTGTTTCAGTCAATTACTATCATCCTGATCCTCTGAACATTCTAATTATCTATGTCCTGTTTCAGTCAATTACTATCATCCTGATCCTCTGTCTATTCTAATTATCCATGTCCTGTTTCAGTCAATTACTATCATCCTGATCCTCTGTCTATTCTAATTATCTATGTCCTGTTTCAGTCAATTACTTTCATCCTGAACCTCTGAACATTCTAATTATCTATGTCCTGTTTCAGTCAATTACTATCATCCTGATCCTCTGAACATTCTAATTATCTATGTCCTGTTTCAGTCAATTACTATCATCCTGATCCTCTGTCCATTCTAATTATCTATGTCCTGTTTCAGTCAATTACTATCATCCTGATCCTCTGTCCATTCTAATTATCTATGTCCTGTTTCAGTCAATTACTATCATCCTGATCCTCTGTCCATTCTAATTATATATGTCCTATTTCAGTCAATTACTATCATCCTGATCCTCTGTCTATTCTAATTATCTATGTCCTGTTTCAGTCAATTACTATCATCCTGATCCTCTGAACATTCTAATTATCTATGTCCTGTTTCAGTCAATTACTATCATCCAGATCCTCTGTCCATTCTAATTATCTATGTACTGTTTCAGTCAATTACTATCATCCTGATCCTCTGAACATTCTAATTATCTATGTCCTGTTTCAGTCAATTACTATCATCCTGATCCTCTGTCTATTCTAATTATCTATGTCCTGTTTCAGTCAATTACTTTCATCCTGATCATCTGTCTATTCTAATTATCTATGTCCTGTTTCAGTCAATTACTATCATCCTGATCCTCTGAACATTCTAATTATCTATGTCCTGTTTCAGTCAATTACTATCATCCTGATTCTCTGTCCTTTCTAATTATCTATGTACTGTTTCAGTCAATTACTATCATCCTGATCCTCTGAACATTCTAATTATCTATGTCCTGTTTCAGTCAATTACTATCATCCTGATCCTCTGAACATTCTAATTATCTATGTCCTGTTTCAGTCAATTACTATCATCCTGATCCTCTGTCCATTCTAATTATCTATGTACTGTTTCAGTCAATTATTATCATCCTGATCCTCTGTCTATTCTAATTATCTATGTCCTGTTTCAGTCAATTACTATCATCCTGATCCTCTGAACATTCTAAATATCTATGTCCTGTTTCAGTCAATTACTATCATCCTGATCCTCTGTCCATTCTAATTGTTTATGTCCTGTTACAGTCAATTACTATCATCCTGATCCTCTGAACATTCTAATTATATATGTCCTATTTCAGTCAATTACTATCATCCTGATCCTCTGTCTATTCTAATTATCTATGTACTGTTTCAGTCAATTACTATCATCCTGATCCTCTGTCTATTCTAATTATCTATGTCCTGTTTCAGTCAATTACTATCATCCTGATCCTCTGTCCATTCTAATTATCTATGTACTGTTTCAGTCAATTACTATCATCCTGATCCTCTGAACATTCTAAATATCTATGTCCTGTTTCAGTCAATTACTATCATCCTGATCCTCTGAACATTCTAATTATCTATGTCCTGTTTCAGTCAATTACTATCATCCTGATCCTCTGAACATTCTAATTATATATGTCCTATTTCAGTCAATTACTATCATCCTGATCCTCTGTCTATTCTAATTATCTATGTACTGTTTCAGTCAATTACTATCATCCTGATCCTCTGTCTATTCTAATTATCTATGTCCTGTTTCAGTCAATTACTATCATCCTGATCCTCTGTCCATTCTAATTATCTATGTACTGTTTCAGTCAATTACTATCAGCCTGATCCTCTGAACATTCTAATTATCTATGTCCTGTTTCAGTCAATTACTATCATCCTGATCCTCTGAACATTCTAATTATCTATGTCCTGTTTCAGTCAATTACTATCATCCTGATCCTCTGTCTATTCTAATTATCTATGTCCTGTTTCAGTCAATTACTATCATCCTGATCCTCTGAACATTCTAATTATCTATGTCCTGTTTCAGTCAATTACTATCATCCTGATCCTCTGTCTATTCTAATTATCTATGTCCTGTTTCAGTCAATTACTATCATCCTGATCCTCTGAACATTCTAATTATCTATGTCCTGTTTCAGTCAATTACTATCATCCTGATCCTCTGTCTATTCTAATTATCTATGTCCTGTTTCAGTCAATTACTATCATCCTGATCCTCTGTCTATTCTAATTATCTATGTCCTGTTTCAGTCAATTACTATCATCCTGATGCTCTGAACATTCTAATTATTTATGTCCTGTTTCAGTCAATTACATTTATCCTGATCCTCTGTCTATTCTAATTATCTATGTCCTGTTTCAGTCAATTACTATCATCCTGATCTTCTGTCTATTCTAATTATCTATGTCCTGTTTCAGTCAATTGCTATCATCCTGATCCTCCGTCCATTCTAATTATCTATGTCCTGTTTCAGACAATTACTATCATCCTGATCCTCGGTCCATTATAATTATCTATGTCCTGTTTCAGTCAATTACTATCATCCTGATCCTCTGAACATTCTAATTATCTATGTCCTGTTTCAGTCAATTACTATCATCCTGATCCTCTGAACATTCTAATTATCTATGTCCTGTTTCAGTCAATTACTATCATCCTGATCCTCTGTCTTTTCTAATTATCTATGTCCTGTTTCAGTCAATTACTATCATCCTGATCCTCTGAACATTCTAATTATCTATGTCCTGTTTCAGTCAATTACTATCATCCTGATCCTCTGTCTATTCTAATTATCTATGTCCTGTTTCTATCAATTACTATCATCCTGATCCTCTGAACATTCTAATTATCTATGTCCTGTTTCAGTCAATTACTATCATCCTGATCCTCTGTCTTTTCTAATTATCTATGTCCTGTTTCAGTCAATTACTATCATCCTGATCCTCTGAACATTCTAATTATCTATGTCCTGTTTCAGTCAATTACTATCATCCTGATCCTCTGAACATTCTAATTATCTATGTACTGTTTCAGTCAATTACTATCATCCTGATCCTCTGAACATTCTAATTATCTATGTCCTGTTTCAGTCAATTACTATCATCCTGATCCGCAGTCCATTCTAATTATCTATGTCCTGTTTCAGTCAATTACTATCATCCTGATCCTCTGTTTATTCTAATTATCTATGTCCTGTTTCAGTCAATTACTATCATCCTGATCCTCTGTCTATTCTAATTATCGATGTCCTGTTTCAGTCAATTACTATCATCCTGATCCTCTGAACATTCTAATTATCTATGTCCTGTTTCAGTCAATTACTATCATCCAGATCCTCTGAACATTCTAATTATCTATGTCCTGTTTCAGTCAATTACTATCATCCTGATCCTCTGTCTATTCTAATTATCTATGTCCTGTTTCAGTCAATTACTATCATCCTGATCCTCTGAACATTCTAATTATTTATGTCCTGTTTCAGTCAATTACTTTTATCCTGATCCTCTGTCTATTCTAATTATCTATGTCCTGTTTCAGTCAATTACTATCATCCTGATCTTGTGTCTATTCTAATTATCTATGTCCTGTTTCAGTCAATTACTATCATCCTGATCCTCCGTCCATTCTAATTATCTCTGTCCTGTTTCAGACAATTACTATCATCCTGATCCTCGGTCCATTCTAATTATCTATGTCCTTTTTCAGTCAATTACTATCATCCTCATCCTCTGTCCATTCTAATTATCTATGTACTGTTTCAGTCAATTACTATCATCCTGATCCTCTGTCTATTCTAATTATCTATGTCCTGTTTCAGTCAATTACTATCATCCTGATCCTCTGTCCATTCTAATTATCTATGTACTGTTTCAGTCAATTACTATCATCCTGATCCTCTGTCTATTCTAATTATCTGTGTCCTGTTTCAGTCAATTACTATCATCCTGATCCTCTGTCCATTCTAATTATCTATGTACTGTTTCAGTCAATTACTATCATCCTGATCCTCTGTCTATTCTAATTATCTATGTCCTGTTTCAGTCAATTACTATCATCCTGATCCTCTGACCATTCTAATTATCTATGTCCTGTTTCAGTCAATTACTATCATCCTGATCCTCTGTCCATTCTAATTATCTATGTCCTGTTTCAGTCAATTACTATCATCCTGATCCTCTGAACATTCTAATTATCTATGTCCTGTTTCAGTCAATTACTATCATCCTGATCCTCTGAACATTCTAATTATCTATGTCCTGTTTCAGTCAATTACTATCATCCTGATTCTATGTCCTTTCTAATTACCTATGTACTGTTTCAGTCAATTACTATCATCCTGATCCTCTGAACATTCTAATTATCTATGTCCTGTTTCAGTCAATTACTATCATCCTGATCCTCTGTCCATTCTAATTATCTATGTCCTGTTTCAGTCAATTACTATCATCCTGATCCTCTGTCCATTCTAATTATCTATGTCCTGTTTCAGTCAATTACTCTCATCCTGATCCTCTGAACATTCTAATTATCTATGTCCTGTTTCAGTCAATTACTATCATCCTGATCCTCTGATCATTCTAATTATCTATGTCCTGTTTCAGTCAATTACTAACATCCTGATCCTCTGTCTATTCTAATTATCTATGTCCTGTTTCAGTCAATTACTATCATCCTGATCCTCTGAACATTCTAAATATCTATGTCCTGTTTCAGTCAATTACTATCATCCTGATCCTCTGTCCATTCTAATTATCTATGTCCTGTTTCAGTCAATTACTATCATCCTGATCCTCTGAACATTCTAATTATATATGTCCTATTTCAGTCAATTACTATCATCCTGATCCTCTGTCTATTCTAATTATCTATGTCCTGTTTCAGTCAATTACTATCATCCTGATCCTCTGAACATTCTAATTATATATGTCCTATTTCAGTCAATTACTATCATCCTGATCCTCTGTCTATTCTAATTATCTATGTCCTGTTTCAGTCAATTACTATCATCCTGATCCTCTGTCTATTCTAATTATCCATGTCCTGTTTCAGTCAATTACTATCATCCTGATCCTCTGTCTATTCTAATTATCTATGTCCTGTTTCAGTCAATTACTATCATCCTGATCCTCTGTCCATTCTAATTATCTATGTCCTGTTTCAGTCAATTACTATCATCCTGATCCTCTGAACATTCTAATTATCTATGTCCTGTTTCAGTCAATTACTATCATCCTGATCCTCTGTCTATTCTAATTATCCATGTCCTGTTTCAGTCAATTACTATCATCCTGATCCTCTGTCTATTCTAATTATCTATGTCCTGTTTCAGTCAATTACTATCATCCTGAACCTCTGAACATTCTAATTATCTATGTCCTGTTTCAGTCAATTACTATCATCCTGATCCTCTGAACATTCTAATTATCTATGTCCTGTTTCAGTCAATTACTATCATCCTGATCCTCTGTCCATTCTAATTATCTATGTCCTGTTTCAGTCAATTACTATCATCCTGATCCACTGTCCATTCTAATTATCTATGTCCTGTTTCAGTCAATTACTATCATCCTGATCCTCTGTCCATTCTAATAATATATGTCCTATTTCAGTCAATTACTATCATCCTGATCCTCTGTCTATTCTAATTATCTATGTCCTGTTTCAGTCAATTACTATCATCCTGATCCTCTGAACATTCTAATTATCTATGTCCTGTTTCAGTCAATTACTATCATCCAGATCCTCTGTCCATTCTAATTATCTATGTACTGTTTCAGTCAATTACTATCATCCTGATCCTCTGAACATTCTAATTATCTATGTCCTGTTTCAGTCAATTACTATCATCCTGATCCTCTGTCCATTCTAATTATCTATGTACTGTTTCAGTCAATTACTATCATCCTGATCCTCTGTCCATTCTAATTATCTATGTCCTGTTTCAGTCAATTACTATCATCCTGATCCTCTGAACATTCTAATTATCTATGTCCTGTTTCAGTCAATTACTATCATCCTGATCCTCTGTCCATTCTAATTATCTATGTACTGTTTCAGTCAATTACTATCATCCTGATCCTCTGTCTATTCTAATTATCTATGTCCTGTTTCAGTCAATTACGATCATCCTGATCCTCTGAACATTCTAATTATCTATGTCCTGTTTCAGTCAATTACTATCATCCTGATCCTCTGAACATTCTAATTATCTATGTACTGTTTCAGTCAATTACTATCATCCTGATCCTCTGAACATTCTAATTATCTATGTACTGTTTCAGTCAATTACTATCATCCTGATCCTCTGAACATTCTAATTATCTATGTCCTGTTTCAGTCAATTAATATCATCCTGATCCTCTGTCCATTCTAATTATCTATGTCCTGTTTCAGTCAATTACTATCATCCTGATCCTCTGAACATTCTAATTATCTATGTACTGTTTCAGTCAATTACTATCATCCTGATCCTCTGAACATTCTAATTATCTATGTCCTGTTTCAGTCAATTACTATCATCCTGATCCTCTGAACATTCTAATTATCTATGTCCTGTTTCAGTCAATTACTATCATCCTGATCCGCAGTCCATTCTAATTATCTATGTCCTGTTTCAGTCAATTACTATCATCCTGATCCTCTGTCCATTCTAATTATCTATGTCCTGTTTCAGTCAATTACTATCATCCTGATCCGCAGTCCATTCTAATTATCTATGTCCTGTTTCAGTCAATTACTATCATCCTGATCCGCAGTCCATTCTAATTATCTATGTCCTGTTTCAGTCAATTACTATCATCCTGATCCGCAGTCCATTCTAATTATCTATGTCCTGTTTCAGTCAATTACTATCATCCTGATCCTCTGAACATTCTAATTATCTATGTCCTGTTTCAGTCAATTACTATCATCCTGATCCTCTGTCTATTCTAATTATCTATGTACTGTTTCAGTCAATTACTATCATCCTGATCCTCTGAACATTCTAATTATCTATGTCCTGTTTCAGTCAATTACTATCATCCAGATCCTCTGAACATTCTAATTATCTATGTCCTGTTTCAGTCAATTACTATCATCCTGATCCTCTGTCTATTCTAATTATCTATGTCCTGTTTCAGTCAATTACTATCATCCTGATCCTCTGAACATTCTAATTATTTATGTCCTGTTTCAGTCAATTACTTTTATCCTGATCCTCTGTCTATTCTAATTATCTATGTCCTGTTTCAGTCAATTACTATCATCCTGATCTTCTGTCTATTCTAATTATCTATGTCCTGTTTCAGTCAATTACTATCATCCTGATCCTCCGTCCATTCTAATTATCTCTGTCCTGTTTCAGACAATTACTATCATCCTGATCCTCGGTCCATTCTAATTATCTATGTCCTTTTTCAGTCAATTACTATCATCCTCATCCTCTGTCCATTCTAATTATCTATGTACTGTTTCAGTCAATTACTATCATCCTGATCCTCTGTCTATTCTAATTATCTATGTCCTGTTTCAGTCAATTACTATCATCCTGATCCTCTGTCCATTCTAATTATCTATGTACTGTTTCAGTCAATTACTATCATCCTGATCCTCTGTCTATTCTAATTATCTGTGTCCTGTTTCAGTCAATTACTATCATCCTGATCCTCTGTCCATTCTAATTATCTATGTACTGTTTCAGTCAGTTACTATCATCCTGATCCTCTGTCTATTCTAATTATCTATGTCCTGTTTCAGTCAATTACTATCATCCTGATCCTCTGAACATTCTAATTATCTATGTCCTGTTTCAGTCAATTACTATCATCCTGATTCTATGTCCTTTCTAATTACCTATGTACTGTTTCAGTCAATTACTATCATCCTGATCCTCTGAACAATCTAATTATCTATGTCCTGTTTCAGTCAATTACTATCATCCTGATCCTCTGTCCATTCTAATTATCTATGTCCTGTTTCAGTCAATTACTATCATCCTGATCCTCTGATCATTCTAATTATCTATGTCCTGTTTCAGTCAATTACTATCATCCTGATCCTCTGTCTATTCTAATTATCTATGTCCTGTTTCAGTCAATTACTATCATCCTGATCCTCTGAACATTCTAAATATCTATGTCCTGTTTCAGTCAATTACTATCATCCTGATCCTCTGTCCATTCTAATTATCTATGACCTGTTTCAGTCAATTACTATCATCCTGATCCTCTGAACATTCTAATTATATATGTCCTATTTCAGTCAATTACTATCATCCTGATCCTCTGTCTATTCTAATTATCTATGTCCTGTTTCAGTCAATTACTATCATCCTGATCCTCTGAACATTCTAATTATATATGTCCTATTTCAGTCAATTACTATCATCCTGATCCTCTGTCTATTCTAATTATCTATGTCCTGTTTCAGTCAATTACTATCATCCTGATCCTCTGTCTATTCTAATTATCCATGTCCTGTTTCAGTCAATTACTATCATCCTGATCCTCTGTCTATTGTAATTATCTATGTCCTGTTTCAGTCAATTACTATCATCCTGATCCTCTGTCCATTCTAATTATCTATGTCCTGTTTCAGTCAATTACTATCATCCTGATCCTCTGAACATTCTAATTATCTATGTCCTGTTTCAGTCAATTACTATCATCCTGATCCTCTGTCTATTCTAATTATCCATGTCCTGTTTCAGTCAATTACTATCATCCTGATCCTCTGTCTATTCTAATTATCTATGTCCTGTTTCAGTCAATTACTTTCATCCTGAACCTCTGAACATTCTAATTATCTATGTCCTGTTTCAGTCAATTACTATCATCCTGATCCTCTGAACATTCTAATTATCTATGTCCTGTTTCAGTCAATTACTATCATCCTGATCCTCTGTCCATTCTAATTATCTATGTCCTGTTTCAGTCAATTACTATCATCCTGATCCTCTGTCCATTCTAATTATCTATGTCCTGTTTCAGTCAATTACTATCATCCTGATCCTCTGTCCATTCTAATTATATATGTCCTATTTCAGTCAATTACTATCATCCTGATCCTCTGTCTATTCTAATTATCTATGTCCTGTTTCAGTCAATTACTATCATCCTGATCCTCTGAACATTCTAATTATCTATGTCCTGTTTCAGTCAATTACTATCATCCAGATCCTCTGTCCATTCTAATTATCTATGTACTGTTTCAGTCAATTACTATCATCCTGATCCTCTGAACATTCTAATTATCTATGTCCTGTTTCAGTCAATTACTATCATCCTGATCCTCTGTCTATTCTAATTATCTATGTCCTGTTTCAGTCAATTACTTTCATCCTGATCATCTGTCTATTCTAATTATCTATGTCCTGTTTCAGTCAATTACTATCATCCTGATCCTCTGAACATTCTAATTATCTATGTCCTGTTTCAGTCAATTACTATCATCCTGATTCTCTGTCCTTTCTAATTATCTATGTACTGTTTCAGTCAATTACTATCATCCTGATCCTCTGAACATTCTAATTATCTATGTCCTGTTTCAGTCAATTACTATCATCCTGATCCTCTGAACATTCTAATTATCTATGTCCTGTTTCAGTCAATTACTATCATCCTGATCCTCTGTCCATTCTAATTATCTATGTACTGTTTCAGTCAATTATTATCATCCTGATCCTCTGTCTATTCTAATTATCTATGTCCTGTTTCAGTCAATTACTATCATCCTGATCCTCTGAACATTCTAAATATCTATGTCCTGTTTCAGTCAATTACTATCATCCTGATCCTCTGTCCATTCTAATTGTTTATGTCCTGTTACAGTCAATTACTATCATCCTGATCCTCTGAACATTCTAATTATATATGTCCTATTTCAGTCAATTACTATCATCCTGATCCTCTGTCTATTCTAATTATCTATGTACTGTTTCAGTCAATTACTATCATCCTGATCCTCTGTCTATTCTAATTATCTATGTCCTGTTTCAGTCAATTACTATCATCCTGATCCTCTGTCCATTCTAATTATCTATGTACTGTTTCAGTCAATTACTATCATCCTGATCCTCTGAACATTCTAAATATCTATGTCCTGTTTCAGTCAATTACTATCATCCTGATCCTCTGAACATTCTAATTATCTATGTCCTGTTTCAGTCAATTACTATCATCCTGATCCTCTGAACATTCTAATTATATATGTCCTATTTCAGTCAATTACTATCATCCTGATCCTCTGTCTATTCTAATTATCTATGTACTGTTTCAGTCAATTACTATCATCCTGATCCTCTGTCTATTCTAATTATCTATGTCCTGTTTCAGTCAATTACTATCATCCTGATCCTCTGTCCATTCTAATTATCTATGTACTGTTTCAGTCAATTACTATCAGCCTGATCCTCTGAACATTCTAATTATCTATGTCCTGTTTCAGTCAATTACTATCATCCTGATCCTCTGAACATTCTAATTATCTATGTCCTGTTTCAGTCAATTACTATCATCCTGATCCTCTGTCCATTCTAATTATCTATGTACTGTTTCAGTCAATTATTATCATCCTGATCCTCTGTCTATTCTAATTATCTATGTCCTGTTTCAGTCAATTACTATCATCCTGATCCTCTGAACATTCTAAATATCTATGTCCTGTTTCAGTCAATTACTATCATCCTGATCCTCTGTCCATTCTAATTGTTTATGTCCTGTTACAGTCAATTACTATCATCCTGATCCTCTGAACATTCTAATTATATATGCCCTATTTCAGTCAATTACTATCATCCTGATCCTCTGTCTATTCTAATTATCTATGTACTGTTTCAGTCAATTACTATCATCCTGATCCTCTGTCTATTCTAATTATCTATGTCCTGTTTCAGTCAATTACTATCATCCTGATCCTCTGTCCATTCTAATTATCTATGTCCTGTTTCAGACAATTACTATCATCCTGATCCTCTGTCTATTCTAATTATCTATGTCCTGTTTCAGTCAATTACTATCATCCTGATCCTCTGAACATTCTAATTATCTATGTCCTGTTTCATTCAATTACTATCATCCTGATCCTCTGAACATTCTAATTATCTATGTCCTGTTTCAGTCAATTACTATCATCCTGATCCTCTGTCCATTCTAATTATCTATGTCCTGTTTCAGTCAATTACTATCATCCTGATCCTCTGAACTGTCTAATTATCTATGTCCTGTTTCAGTCAATTACTATCATCCTGATCCTCTGAACATTCTAATTATCTATGTCCTGTTTCTGTCAATTACTATCATCCTGATCCTCTGAACAATCTAATTATCTATGTCCTGTTTCAGTCAATTACTATCATCCTGATCCTCTGAACATTCTAATTATCTATGTCCTGTTTCAGTCAATTACTATCATCCTGATCCTCTGAACAATCTAATTATCTATGTCCAGTTTCAGTCAATTACTATCATCCTGATCCTCGGTCCATTCTAATTATCTATGTCCTTTTTCAGTCAATTACTATCATCCTGATCTTCTGTCCATTCTAATTATCTATGTACTGTTTCAGTCAATTACCATCATCCTGATCCTCTGTCTATTCTAATTATCTATGTCCTGTTTCAGTCAATTACTATCATCCTGATCCTCTGTCCATTCTGATTATCTATGTACTGTTTCAGTCAATTACTATCATCCTGATCCTCTGTCTATTCTAATTATCTATGTCCTGTTTCAGTCAATTACTATCATCCTGATCCTCTGTCCATTCTAATTATCTATGTACTGTTTCAGTCAATTACTATCATCCTGATCCTCTGTCTATTCTAATTATCTATGTCCTGTTTCAGTCAATTACTATCATCCTGATCCTCTGACCATTCTAATTATCTATGTCCTGTTTCAGTCAATTACTATCATCCTGATCCTCTGTCTATTCTAATTATCTATGTCCTGTTTCAGTCAATTACTATCATCCTGATCCTCTGAACATTCTAATTATCTATGTCCTGTTTCAGTCAATTACTATCATCCTGATCCTCTGTCCATTCTAATTATCTATGTCCTGTTTCAGTCAATTACTATCATCCTGATTTTCTGTCCATTCTAATTATCTATGTCCTGTTTCAGTCAATTACTATCATCCTGATCCTCTGTCCATTCTAATTATCTATGTCCTGTTTCAGTCAATTACTATCATCCTGATCCTCTGTCTATTCTAATTATCTATGTCCTGTTTCAGTCAATTACTATCATCCTGATCCTCTGAACATTCTAAATATCTATGTCCTGTTTCAGTCAATTACTATCATCCTGATCCTCTGAACATTCTAATTATCTATGTCCTGTTTCAGTCAATTACTATCATCCTGATCCTCTGAACATTCTAATTATCTATGTCCTGTTTCAGTCAATTACTATCATCCTGATCCTCTGTCCATTCTAATTATCTATGTCCTGTTTCAGTCAATTACTATCATCCTGATCCTCTGAACATTCTAATTATCTATGTCCTGTTTCAGTCAATTACTATCATCCTGATCCTCTGTCCATTCTAATTATCTATGTCCTGTTTCAGTCAATTACTATCATCCTGATCCTCTGAACATTCTAATTATCTATGTCCTGTTTCAGTCAATTACTATCATCCTGATCCTCTGTCCATTCTAATTATCGATGTCCTGTTTCAGTCAATTACTATCATCCTGATCCTCTGAACATTCTAATTATCTATGTCCTGTTTCAGTCAATTACTATCATCCTGATCCTCTGAACATTCTAATTATCTATGTCCTGTTTCAGTCAATTACTATCATCCTGATCCTCTGAACAATCTAATTATCTATGTCCTGTTTCAGTCAATTACTATCATCCTGATCCTCTGAACATTCTAATTATCTATGTCCTGTTTCAGTCAATTACTATCATCCTGATCCTCTGTCCATTCTAATTATCTATGTCCTGTTTCAGTCAATTACTATCATCCTGATCCTCTGAACATTCTAATTATCTATGTCCTGTTTCAGTCAATTACTATCATCCTGATCCTCTGAACATTCTAATTATCTATGTCCTGTTTCAGTCAATTAATATCATCTTGATCCTCTGAACATTCTAATTATCTATGTCCTGTTTCATTCAATTACTATCATCCTGATCCTCTGTCCATTCTAATTATCTATGTCCTGTTTCAGTCAATTACTATCATCCTGATCCTCTGTCTATTCTAATTATCTATGTCCTGTTTCAGTCAATAACTATCATCCTGATCCTCTGAACATTCTAATTATCTATGTCCTGTTTCAGTCAATTACTATCATCCTGATCCACTGTCTATTCTAATTACCTATGTCCTGTTTCAGTCAATAACTATCATCCTGATCCTCTGAACATTCTAATTATCTATGTCCTGTTTCAGTCAATTACTATCATCCTGATCCACTGTCTATTCTAATTATCTATGTCCTGTTTCAGTCAATTACTATCATCCTGATCCTCTGTCTATTCTAATTATCTATGTCCTGTTTCAGTCAATTACTATCATCCTGATCCTCTGAACATTCTAATTATCTATGTCCTGTTTCAGTCAATTACTATCATCCTGATCCTCTGAACATTCTAATTATCTATGTCCTGTTTCAGTCAATTACTATCATCCTGATCCTCTGTCCATTCTAATTGTCTATGTCCTGTTTCAGTCAATTACTATCATCCTGATCCTCTGAACATTCTAATTATCTATGTCCTGTTTCAGTCAATTACTATCATCCTGATCCTCTGTCCATTCTAATTATCTATGTCCTGTTTCAGTCAATTACTATCATCCTGATCCTCTGAACATTCTAATTATCTATGTCCTGTTTCAGTCAATTACTATCATCCTGATCCTCTGTCCATTCTAATTATCGATGTCCTGTTTCAGTCAATTACTATCATCCTGATCCTCTGAACATTCTAATTATCTATGTCCTGTTTCAGTCAATTACTATCATCCTGATCCTCTGAACATTCTAATTATCTATGTCCTGTTTCAGTCAATTACTATCATCCTGATCCTCTGAACAATCTAATTATCTATGTCCTGTTTCAGTCAATTACTATCATCCTGATCCTCTGAACATTCTAATTATCTATGTCCTGTTTCAGTCAATTACTATCATCCTGATCCTCTGTCCATTCTAATTATCTATGTCCTGTTTCAGTCAATTACTATCATCCTGATCCTCTGAACATTCTAATTATCTATGTCCTGTTTCAGTCAATTACTATCATCCTGATCCTCTGAACATTCTAATTATCTATGTCCTGTTTCAGTCAATTAATATCATCTTGATCCTCTGAACATTCTAATTATCTATGTCCTGTTTCAGTCAATTACTATCATCCTGATCCTCTGTCCATTCTAATTATCTATGTCCTGTTTCAGTCAATTACTATCATCCTGATCCTCTGTCTATTCTAATTATCTATGTCCTGTTTCAGTCAATAACTATCATCCTGATCCTCTGAACATTCTAATTATCTATGTCCTGTTTCAGTCAATTACTATCATCCTGATCCTCTGAACATTCTAATTATCTATGTCCTGTTTCAGTCAATTACTATCATCCTGATCCTCTGTCCATTCTAATTATCTATGTACTGTTTCAGTCAATTACTATCATCCTGATCCTCTGTCTATTCTAATTATCTATGTCCTGTTTCAGTCAATTACTATCATCCTGATCCTCTGTCCATTCTAATTATCTATGTACTGTTTCAGTCAATTACTATCATCCTGATCCTCTGTCTATTCTAATTATCTATGTCCTGTTTCAGTCAATTACTATCATCCTGATCCTCTGTCCATTCTAATTATCTATGTACTGTTTCAGTCAATTACTATCATCCTGATCCTCTGTCTATTCTAATTCTCTATGTCCTGTTTCAGTCAATTACTATCATCCTGATCCTCTGACCATTCTAATTATCTATGTCCTGTTTCAGTCAATTACTATCATCCCGATCCTCTGTCTATTCTAATTATCTATGTCCTGTTTCAGTCGATTACTATCATCCTGAGCCTCTGAACATTCTAATTATCTATGTCCTGTTTCAGTCAATTAATATCATCCTGATCCTCTGAACATTCTAATTATCTATGTCCTGTTTCAGTCAATTACTATCATCCTGATCCTCTGATCATTCTAATTATCTATGTCCTGTTTCAGTCAATTACTATCTTCCTGATCCTCTGTCTATTCTAATTATCTATGTCCTGTTTCAGTCAATTACTATCATCCTGATCCTCTGAACATTCTAAATATCTGTGTCCTGTTTCAGTCAATTACTATCATCCTCATCCTCTGTCCATTCTAATTGTCTATGTCCTGTTTCAGTCAATTACTATCATCCTGATCCTCTGAACATTCTAATTATATATGTCCTATTTCAGTCAATTACTATCATCCTGATCCTCTGTCTATTCTAATTATCTATGTACTGTTTCAGTCAATTACTATCATCCTGACCCTCTGTCTATTCTAATTATCTATGTCCTGTTTCAGTCAATTACTATCATCCTGATCCTCTGTCTATTCGAATTATCTATGTCCTGTTTCAGTCAATTACTATCATCCTGATCCTCTGAACATTCTAATTATCTATGTCCTGTTTCAGTCAATTACTATCATCCTGATCCTCTGAACATTCTAATTATCTATGTCCTGTTTCAGTCAATTACTATCATCCTGATCCTCTGTCCATTCTAATTATCTATGTCATGTTTCAGTCAATTACTATCATCCTGATCCTCTGTCCATTCTAATTATCTATGTCCTGTTTCAGTCAATTACTATCATCCTGATCCTCTTTCCATTCTAATTATCTATGTCTTGTTTCAGTCAATTACTATCATCCTGATCCTCTGTCTTTTCTAATTATCTATGTCCTGTTTCAGTCAATTACTATCATCCTGATCCTCTGAACATTCTAATTATCTATGTCCTGTTTCAGTCAATTACTATCATCCTGATCCTCTGAACATTCTAATTATCTATGTCCAGTTTCAGTCAATTACTATCATCCTGATCCTCTGTCCATTCTAATTATCTATGTCATGTTTCAGTCAATTACTATCATCCTGATCCTCTGTCCATTCTAATTATCTATGTCCTGTTTCAGTCAATTACTATCATCCTGATCCTCTGTCCATTCTAATTATCTATGTCCTGTTTCAGTCAATTACTATCATCCTGATCCTCTGTCCATTCTAATTATCTATGTCCTGTTTCAGTCAATTACTATCATCCTGATCCTCTTTCCATTCTAATTATCTATGTCGTGTTTCAGTCAATTACTATCATCCTGATCCTCTGTCTATTCTAATTATCGATGTCCTGTTTCAGTCAATTACTATCATCCTGATCCTCTGAACATTCTAATTATCTATGTCCTGTTTCAGTCAATTACTATCATCCTGATCCTCTGTCCATTCTAATAATCTATGTCCTGTTTCAGTCAATTACTATCATCCTGATCATCTGTCCATTCTAATTATCTATGTCCTGTTTCAGTCAATTAATATCATCCTGATCCTCTGAACATTCTAATTATCTATGTCCTGTTTCAGTCAATTACTATCATCCTGATCCTCTGTCCATTCTAATTATCTATGTCCTGTTTCAGTCAATTACTATCATCCTGATCTTCTGTCTATTCTAATTATCTATGTCCTGTTTCAGTCAATTACTATCATCCTGATCCTCTGAACATTCTAATTATCTATGTCCTGTTTCAGTCAATTACTATCATCCTGATCCTCTGAACATTCTAATTATCTATGTCCTGTTTCAGTCAATTACTATCATCCTGATCCTCTGTCCATTCTAATTATCTATGTCCTGTTTCAGTCAATTACTATCATCCTGATCCTCTTTCCATTCTAATTATCTATGTCATGTTTCAGTCAATTACTATCATCCTGATCCTCTGTCTTTTCTAATTATCTATGTCCTGTTTCAGTCAATTACTATCATCCTGATCCTCTGAACATTCTAATTATCTATGTCCTGTTTCAGTCAATTACTATCATCCTGATCCTCTGAACATTCTAATTATCTATGTCCTGTTTCAGTCAATTACTATCATCCTGATCCTCTGTCCATTCTAATTATTTATGTCATGTTTCAGTCAATTACTATCATCCTGGTCCTCTGTCCATTCTAATTATCTATGTCCTGTTTCAGTCAATTACTATCATCCTGATCCTCTGTCCATTCTAATTATCTATGTCCTGTTTCAGTCAATTACTATCATCCTGATCCTCTGTCCATTCTAATTATCTATGTCCTGTTTCAGTCAATTACTATCATCCTGATCCTCTTTCCATTCTAATTATCTATGTCCTGTTTCAGTCAATTACTATCATCCTGATCCTCTGTCTATTCTAATTATCGATGTCCTGTTTCAGTCAATTACTATCATCCTGATCCTCTGAACATTCTAATTATCTATGTCCTGTTTCAGTCAATTACTATCATCCTGATCCTCTGTCCATTCTAATAATCTATGTCCTGTTTCAGTCAATTACTATCATCCTGATCATCTGTCCATTCTAATTATCTATGTCCTGTTTCAGTCAATTAATATCATCCTGATCCTCTGAACATTCTAATTATCTATGTCCTGTTTCAGTCAATTACTATCATCCTGATCCTCTGTCCATTCTAATTATCTATGTCCTGTTTCAGTCAATTACTATCATCCTGATCCTCTGTCTATTCTAATTATCTATGTCCTGTTTCAGTCAATTACTATCATCCTGATCCTCTGAACATTCTAATTATCTATGTCCTGTTTCAGTCAATTACTATCATCCTGATCCTCTGAACATTCTAATTATCTATGTCCTGTTTCAGTCAATTACTATCATCCTGATCCTCTGTCCATTCTAATTATCTCTGTACTGTTTCAGTCAATTACTATCATCCTGATCCAATGTCTATTCTAATTATCTATGTCCTGTTTCAGTCAATTACTATCATCCTGATCCTCTGTCCATTCTAATTATCTATGTACTGTTTCAGTCAATTACTATCATCCTGATCCTCTGTCTATTCTAATTATCTATGTCCTGTTTCAGTCAATTACTATCATCCTGACTCTCTGTCCATTCTGCTAAATTATCAATGTCCTGTTTCAGTCAATTACTATCATCCTGACTGTCTGTCCATTCTGCTAATCTATCAATGTCCTGTTTCTGTCAATTACTATCATCCTGACTCTCTGTCCATTCTGCTATACTATCAATGTCCTGTTTCAGTCAATTACTATCATCCTGACTGTCTGTCCATTCTGCTAATCTATCAATGTCCTGTTTCAGTCAATTACTATCATCCTGACTCTCTGTCCATTCTGCTAATCTATCAATGTCCTGTTTCAGTCATTTACTATCATCCTGACTGTCTGTCCATTCTGCTAAACTATCAATGTCCTGTTTCAGTCAATTACTATCATCCTGACTCTCTGTCCATTCTGCTAAACTATCAATGTCCTGTTTCAGTCAATTACTATCATCCTGACTCTCTGTCCATTCTGCTAAACTATCCATGTCCTGTTTCAGTCAATTACTATCATCCTGACTGTCTGTCCATTCTGCTAAACTATCCATGTCCTGTTTCAGTCAATTACTATCATCCTGACTGTCTGTCCATTCTGCTAAACTATCCATGTCCTGTTTCAGTCAATTACTATCATCCTGACTGTCTGTCCATTCTGCTAAACTATCAATGTCCTGTTTCAGTCAATTACTATCATCCTGACTGTCTGTCCATTCTGCTAAACTATCCATGTCCTGTTTCATTCAATTACTATCATCCTGACTGTCTGTCCATTCTGCTAAACTATCCATGTCCTGTTTCAGTCAATTACTATCATCCAGACTGTCTGTCCATTCTGCTAAACTATCCATGTCCTGTTTCAGTCAATTACTATCATCCTGACTGTCTGTCCATTCTGCTAAACTATCAGTGTCCTGTTTCAGTCAATTACTATCATCCTGACTCTGTGTCCATTCTGCTAAATTATCAATGTCCTGTTTCAGTCAATTACTATCATCCTGACTGTCTGTCCATTCTGCTAAACTATCAATGTCTTGTTTCAGTCAATTACTATCATCATGACTGTCTGTCCATTCTGCTAATCTATCAATGTCCTGTTTCTGTCAATTACTATCATCCTGAATGTCTGTCCATTCTGCTAAACTATCAATGTCCTGTTTCAATCAATTACTATCATCCTGACTGTCTGTCCATTCTGCTAAACTATCAATGTCCTTTTTCAGTCAATTACTATCATCCTGACTGTCTGACCATTCTGCTAAACTATCCATGTCCTGTTTCAGTCAATTGCCATCATCCTGACTGTCTGTCCATTCTGCTAAACTATCAATGTCCTGTTTCAGTCAATTACTATCATCCTGACTGTCTGTCCATTCTGCTAAACTATCAATGTCCTGTTTCTGTCAATTACTATCATCCTGACTGTCTGTCCATTCTGCTAAACTATCCATGTCCTGTTTTAGTCAATTAATATCATCCTGACTGTCTGTCCATTCTGCTAAACTATCAATGTCCTGTTTCAGTCAATTACTATCATCCTGACTCTCTGTCCATTCTGCTAAATTATCAATGTCCTGTTACAGTCAATTACTATCATCCTGACTGTCTGTCCATTCTGCTAATCTATCAATGTCCTGTTTCTGTCAATTACTATCATCCTGACTCTCTGTCCATTCTGCTATACTATCAATTTTCTGTTTCAGTCAATTACTATCATCCTGACTGTCTGTCCATTCTGCTATTCTATCAATGTCCTGTTTCAGTCAATTACTATCATCCTGACTCTCTGTCCATTCTGCTAATCTATCAATGTCCTGTTTCAGTCAATTACTATCATCCTGATTGATGTCCATTCTGCTAAACTATCAATGTCCTGTTTCAGTCAATTACTATCATCCTGACTCTCTGTCCATTCTGCTAAACTATCAATGTCCTGTTTCAGTCAATTACTATCATCCTGACTCTCTGTCCATTCTGCTAAACTATCCATGTCCTGTTTCAGTCAATTACTATCATCCTGACTGTCTGTCCATTCTGCTAACCTATCAATGTCCTGTTTCTGTCAATTACTATCATCCTGACTGTCTGTCCATTCTGCTAAACTATCCATGTCCTGTTTTAGTCAATTACTATCATCCTGACTGTCTGTCCATTCTGCTAAACTATCAATGTCCTGTTTCAGTCAATTACTATCATCCTGACTCTCTGTCCATTCTGCTAAATTATCAATGTCCTGTTTCAGTCAATTACTATCATCCTGACTGTCTGTCCATTCTGCTAATCTATCAATGTCCTGTTTCTGTCAATTACTATCATCCTGACTCTCTGTCCATTCTGCTATACTATCAATGTCCTGTTTCAGTCAATTACTATCATCCTGACTGTCTGTCCATTCTGCTAATCTATCAATGTCCTGTTTCAGTCAATTACTATCATCCTGACTCTCTGTCCATTCTGCGAATCTATCAATGTCCTGTTTCAGTCAATTACTATCATCCTGACTGTCTGTCCATTCTGCTAAACTATCAATGTCCTGTTTCAGTCAATTACTATCATCCTGACTCTCTGTCCATTCTGCTAAACTATCAAAGTCCTGTTTCAGTCAATTACTATCATCCTGACTCTCTGTCCATTCTGCTAAACTATCCATGTCCTGTTTCAGTCAATTACTATCATCCTGACTGTCTGTCCATTCTGCTAAACTATCCATGTCCTGTTTCAGTCAATTACTATCATCCTGACTGTCTGTCCATTCTGCTAATCTATCAATGTCCTGTTTCAGTCAATTACTATCATCCTGACTCTCTGTCCATTCTGCTAATCTATCAATGTCCTGTTTCAGTCAATTACTATCATCCTGATTGATGTCCATTCTGCTAAACTATCAATGTCCTGTTTCAGTCAATTACTATCATCCTGACTCTCTGTCCATTCTGCTAAACTATCAATGTCCTGTTTCAGTCAATTACTATCATCCTGACTCTCTGTCCATTCTGCTAAACTATCCATGTCCTGTTTCAGTCAATTACTATCATCCTGACTGTCTGTCCATTCTGCTAACCTATCAATGTCCTGTTTCTGTCAATTACTATCATCCTGACTGTCTGTCCATTCTGCTAAACTATCCATGTCCTGTTTTAGTCAATTACTATCATCCTGACTGTCTGTCCATTCTGCTAAACTATCAATGTCCTGTTTCAGTCAATTACTATCATCCTGACTCTCTGTCCATTCTGCTAAATTATCAATGTCCTGTTTCAGTCAATTACTATCATCCTGACTGTCTGTCCATTCTGCTAATCTATCAATGTCCTGTTTCTGTCAATTACTATCATCCTGACTCTCTGTCCATTCTGCTATACTATCAATGTCCTGTTTCAGTCAATTACTATCATCCTGACTGTCTGTCCATTCTGCTAATCTATCAATGTCCTGTTTCAGTCAATTACTATCATCCTGACTCTCTGTCCATTCTGCGAATCTATCAATGTCCTGTTTCAGTCAATTACTATCATCCTGACTGTCTGTCCATTCTGCTAAACTATCAATGTCCTGTTTCAGTCAATTACTATCATCCTGACTCTCTGTCCATTCTGCTAAACTATCAAAGTCCTGTTTCAGTCAATTACTATCATCCTGACTCTCTGTCCATTCTGCTAAACTATCCATGTCCTGTTTCAGTCAATTACTATCATCCTGACTGTCTGTCCATTCTGCTAAACTATCCATGTCCTGTTTCATTCAATTACTATCATCCTGACTGTCTGTCCATTCTGCTATCCTATCCATGTCCTGTTTCAGTCAATTACTATCATCCTGACTCTCTGTCCATTCTGCTAAACTATCAATGTCCTGTTTTAGTCAATTACTATCATCCTGACTGTCTGTCCATTCTGCTAAACTATCAATGTCCTGTTTCAGTCAATTACTATCATCCTGACTCTCAGTCCATTCTGCTAATCTATCAATGTCCTGTTTCTGTCAATTTCTATCATCCTGACTGTCTGTCCATTCTGCTAATCTATCCATGTCCTGTTTCAGTCAATTACTATCATCCTGACTGTCTGTCCATTCTGCTAATCTATCCATGTCCTGTTTCAGTCAATTACTATCATCCTGACTCTCTGTCCATTCTGCTAATCTATCCATGTCCTGTTTCAGTCAATTACTATCATCCTGACTCTCTGTCCATTCTGCTAAACTATCCATGTCCTGTTTCAGTCAATTGCTATCATCCTGACTGTCTGTCCATTCTGCTAACCTATCAATGTCCTGTTTCAGTCAATTACTATCATCCTGACTGTCTGTCCATTCTGCTAATCTATCAATGTCCTGTTTCAGTCAATTACTATCATCCTGACTGTCTATCCATTCTGCTAAACTATCCATGTCCTGTTTTAGTCAATTACTATCATCCTGACTGTCTGTCCATTCTGCTACACTATCAATGTCCTGTTTCAGTCAATTACTATCATCCTGACTGTCTATCCATTCTGCTAAACTATCCATGTCCTGTTTCAGTCAATTACTATCATCCTGACTGTCTGTCCATTCTGCTAATCTATCAATGTCCTGTTTCAGTCAATTACTATCATCCTGACTGTCTATCCATTCTGCTAAACTATCCATGTCCTGTTTCAGTCAATTACTATCATCCTGACTGTCTGTCCATTCTGCTAAACTATCAATGTCCTGTTTCAGTCAATTACTATCATCCTGACTCTCTGTCCATTCTGCTAAACTATCAATGTCCTGTTTCAGTCAATTACTATCATCCTGACTCTCTGTCCATTCTGCTAAACTATCCATGTCCTGTTTCAGTCAATTGCTATCATCCTGACTGTCTGTCCATTCTGCTAAACTATCCATGTCCTGTTTCATTCAATTACTATCATCCTGAATGTCTGTCCATTCTGCTAAACTATCCATGTCCTGCTTCAGTCAATTACTATAATCCTGACTGTCTGTCCATACTGCTAAACTATCCATGTCCTGTTTCCGTCAATTACTATCATCCTGACTGTCTGTCCATTCTGCTAAACTATCAATGTCCTGTTTCAGTCAATTACTATCATCCTGACTCTCTGTCCATTCTGCTAAACTATCAAAGTCCTGTTTCAGTCAATTACTATCATCCTGACTCTCTGTCCATTCTGCTAAACTATCCATGTCCTGTTTCAGTCAATTACTATCATCCTGACTGTCTGTCCATTCTGCTAAACTATCCATGTCCTGTTTCAGTCAATTACTATCATCCTGACTGTCTGTCCATTCTGCTAATCTATCAATGTCCTGTTTCAGTCAATTACTATCATCCTGACTCTCTGTCCATTCTGCTAATCTATCAATGTCCTGTTTCAGTCAATTACTATCATCCTGATTGATGTCCATTCTGCTAAACTATCAATGTCCTGTTTCAGTCAATTACTATCATCCTGACTCTCTGTCCATTCTGCTAAACTATCAATGTCCTGTTTCAGTCAATTACTATCATCCTGACTCTCTGTCCATTCTGCTAAACTATCCATGTCCTGTTTCAGTCAATTACTATCATCCTGACTGTCTGTCCATTCTGCTAACCTATCAATGTCCTGTTTCTGTCAATTACTATCATCCTGACTGTCTGTCCATTCTGCTAAACTATCCATGTCCTGTTTTAGTCAATTACTATCATCCTGACTGTCTGTCCATTCTGCTAAACTATCAATGTCCTGTTTCAGTCAATTACTATCATCCTGACTCTCTGTCCATTCTGCTAAATTATCAATGTCCTGTTTCAGTCAATTACTATCATCCTGACTGTCTGTCCATTCTGCTAATCTATCAATGTCCTGTTTCTGTCAATTACTATCATCCTGACTCTCTGTCCATTCTGCTATACTATCAATGTCCTGTTTCAGTCAATTACTATCATCCTGACTGTCTGTCCATTCTGCTAATCTATCAATGTCCTGTTTCAGTCAATTACTATCATCCTGACTCTCTGTCCATTCTGCGAATCTATCAATGTCCTGTTTCAGTCAATTACTATCATCCTGACTGTCTGTCCATTCTGCTAAACTATCAATGTCCTGTTTCAGTCAATTACTATCATCCTGACTCTCTGTCCATTCTGCTAAACTATCAAAGTCCTGTTTCAGTCAATTACTATCATCCTGACTCTCTGTCCATTCTGCTAAACTATCCATGTCCTGTTTCAGTCAATTACTATCATCCTGACTGTCTGTCCATTCTGCTAAACTATCCATGTCCTGTTTCATTCAATTACTATCATCCTGACTGTCTGTCCATTCTGCTATCCTATCCATGTCCTGTTTCAGTCAATTACTATCATCCTGACTCTCTGTCCATTCTGCTAAACTATCAATGTCCTGTTTTAGTCAATTACTATCATCCTGACTGTCTGTCCATTCTGCTAAACTATCAATGTCCTGTTTCAGTCAATTACTATCATCCTGACTCTCAGTCCATTCTGCTAATCTATCAATGTCCTGTTTCTGTCAATTTCTATCATCCTGACTGTCTGTCCATTCTGCTAATCTATCCATGTCCTGTTTCAGTCAATTACTATCATCCTGACTGTCTGTCCATTCTGCTAATCTATCCATGTCCTGTTTCAGTCAATTACTATCATCCTGACTCTCTGTCCATTCTGCTAATCTATCCATGTCCTGTTTCAGTCAATTACTATCATCCTGACTCTCTGTCCATTCTGCTAAACTATCCATGTCCTGTTTCAGTCAATTGCTATCATCCTGACTGTCTGTCCATTCTGCTAACCTATCAATGTCCTGTTTCAGTCAATTACTATCATCCTGACTGTCTGTCCATTCTGCTAATCTATCAATGTCCTGTTTCAGTCAATTACTATCATCCTGACTGTCTATCCATTCTGCTAAACTATCCATGTCCTGTTTTAGTCAATTACTATCATCCTGACTGTCTGTCCATTCTGCTACACTATCAATGTCCTGTTTCAGTCAATTACTATCATCCTGACTGTCTATCCATTCTGCTAAACTATCCATGTCCTGTTTCAGTCAATTACTATCATCCTGACTGTCTGTCCATTCTGCTAATCTATCAATGTCCTGTTTCAGTCAATTACTATCATCCTGACTGTCTATCCATTCTGCTAAACTATCCATGTCCTGTTTCAGTCAATTACTATCATCCTGACTGTCTGTCCATTCTGCTAAACTATCAATGTCCTGTTTCAGTCAATTACTATCATCCTGACTCTCTGTCCATTCTGCTAAACTATCAATGTCCTGTTTCAGTCAATTACTATCATCCTGACTCTCTGTCCATTCTGCTAAACTATCCATGTCCTGTTTCAGTCAATTGCTATCATCCTGACTGTCTGTCCATTCTGCTAAACTATCCATGTCCTGTTTCATTCAATTACTATCATCTTGAATGTCTGTCCATTCTGCTAAACTATCCATGTCCTGCTTCAGTCAATTACTATAATCCTGACTGTCTGTACATACTGCTAAACTATCCATGTCCTGTTTCCGTCAATTACTATCATCCTGACTGTCTGTCCATTCTGCTAAACTATCCATGTCCTGTTTCAGTCAATTACTATCATCCTGACTGTCTGTCCATTCTGCTAAACTATCAATGTCCTGTTTCAGTCAATTACTATCATCCTGACTCTGTGTCCATTCTGCTAAATTATCAATGTCCTGTTTCAGTCAATTGCTATCATCCTGACTGTCTGTCCATTCTGCTAAACTATCAATGTCTTGTTTCAGTCAATTACTATCATGCTGACTGTCTGTCCATTCTGCTAATCTATCAATGACCTGTTTCTGTCAATTACTATCATCCTGACTGTCTGTCCATTCTGCTAAACTATCCATGTCCTGTTTCAATCAATTACTATCATCCTGACTGTCAGTCCATTCTGCTAAACTATCAATGTCCTTTTTCAGCCAATTACTATCATCCTGACTGTCTGTCCATTCTGCTAAACTATCCATGTCCTGTTTCAGTCAATTGCTATCATCCTGACTGTCTGTCCATTCTGCTAAACTATCAATGTCCTGTTTCAGTCAATTACTATCATCCTGACTGTCTGTCCATTCTGCTAAACTATCAATGTCCTGTTTCTGTCAATTACTATCATCCTGACTGTCTGTCCATTCTGCTAAACTATCCATGTCCTGTTTTAGTCAATTACTATCATCCTGACTGTCTGTTCATTCTGCTAAACTATCAATGTCCTGTTTCAGTCAATTACTATCATCCTGACGCTCTGTCCATTCTGCTAAATTATCAATGTCCTGTTTCAGTCAATTACTATCATCCTGACTGTCTGTCCATTCTGCTAATCTATCAATGTCCTGTTTCTGTCAATTACTATCATCCTGACTCTCTGTCCATTCTGCTATACTATCAATGTCCTGTTTCAGTCAATTACTATCATCCTGACTGTCTGTCCATTCTGCTAATCTATCAATGTCCTGTTTCAGTCAATTACTATCATCCTGACTCTCTGTCCATTCTGCTAACCTATCAATGTCCTGTTTCAGTCAATTACTATCATCCTGACTGTCTGTCCATTCTGCTAAACTATCCATGTCCTGTTTCAGTCAATTAATATCATCCTGACTGTCTGTCCATTCTGCTAAACTATCCATGTCCTGTTTCATTCAATTACTATCATCCTGACTGTCTGTCCATTCTGCTAAACTATCCATGTCCTGCTTCAGTCAATTACTATAATCCTGACTGTCTGTCCATTCTGCTAAACTATCCATGTCCTGTTTCAGTCAATTACTATCATCCTGACTGTCTGTCCATTCTGCTAACCTATCCATGTCCTTTTTCAGTCAATTACTATCATCCTGACTGTCTGTCCATTCTGCTAAACTATCCATGTCCTGCTTCAGTCAATTACTATAATCCTGACTGTCTGTCCATTCTGCTGAACTATCCATGTCCTGTTTCAGTCACTTACTATAATCCTGACTGTCTGTCCATTCTGCTATCCTATCCATGTCCTGTTTCAGTCAATTACTATCATCCTGACTCTCTGTCCATTCTGCTAAACTATCAATGTCCTGTTTTAGTCAATTACTATCATCCTGACTGTCTGTCCATTCTGCTAAACTATCAATGTCCTGTTTCAGTCAATTACTATCATCCTGACTCTCTGTCCATTCTGCTAATCTATCATTGTCCTGTTTCTGTCAATTACTATCATCCTGACTGTCTGTCCATTCTGCTAATCTATCAATGTCCTGTTTCTGTCAATTACTATCATCCTGACTCTCTGTCCATTCTGCTAATCTATCCATGTCCTGTTTCAGTCAATTATTATCATCCTGACTGTCTATCCATTCTGCTAAACTATCCATGTCCTGTTTCAGTCAATTGCTATCATCCTGACTGTCTGTCCATTCTGCTAATCTATCAATGTCCTGTTTCAGTCAATTACTATCATCCTGACTGTCTGTCCATTCTGCTAATCTATCAATGTCCTGTTTCAGTCAATTACTATCATCCTGACTGTCTATCCATTCTGCTAAACTATCCATGTCCTGTTTCAGTCAATTACTATCATCCTGACTGTCTGTCCATTCTGCTATACTATCAATGTCCTGTTTCAGTCAATTACTATCATCCTGACTGTCTGTCCATTCTGCTAAACTATCAATGTCCTGTTTCTGTCAATTACTATCATCCTGACTGTCTGTCCATTCTGCTAAACTATCCATGTCCTGTTTTAGTCAATTACTATCATCCTGACTGTCTGTTCATTCTGCTAAACTATCAATGTCCTGTTTCAGTCAATTACTATCATCCTGACGCTCTGTCCATTCTGCTAAATTATCAATGTCCTGTTTCAGTCAATTACTATCATCCTGACTGTCTGTCCATTCTGCTAATCTATCAATGTCCTGTTTCTGTCAATTACTATCATCCTGACTCTCTGTCCATTCTGCTATACTATCAATGTCCTGTTTCAGTCAATTACTATCATCCTGACTGTCTGTCCATTCTGCTAATCTATCAATGTCCTGTTTCAGTCAATTACTATCATCCTGACTCTCTGTCCATTCTGCTAATCTATCAATGTCCTGTTTCAGTCAATTACTATCATCCTGACTGTCTGTCCATTCTGCTAAACTATCAATGTCCTGTTTCAGTCAATTACTATCATCCTGACTCTCAGTCCATTCTGCTAAACTATCAATGTCCTGTTTCAGTCAATTACTATCATCCTGACTCTCTGTCCATTCTGCTAAACTATCCATGTCCTGTTTCAGTCAATTAATATCATCCTGACTGTCTGTCCATTCTGCTAAACTATCCATGTCCTGTTTCATTCAATTACTATCATCCTGACTGTCTGTCCATTCTGCTAAACTATCCATGTCCTGCTTCAGTCAATTACTATAATCCTGACTGTCTGTCCATTCTGCTAAACTATCCATGTCCTGTTTCAGTCAATTACTATCATCCTGACTGTCTGTCCATTCTGCTAACCTATCCATGTCCTTTTTCAGTCAATTACTATCATCCTGACTGTCTGTCCATTCTGCTAAACTATCCATGTCCTGCTTCAGTCAATTACTATAATCCTGACTGTCTGTCCATTCTGCTGAACTATCCATGTCCTGTTTCAGTCACTTACTATAATCCTGACTGTCTGTCCATTCTGCTATCCTATCCATGTCCTGTTTCAGTCAATTACTATCATCCTGACTCTCTGTCCATTCTGCTAAACTATCAATGTCCTGTTTTAGTCAATTACTATCATCCTGACTGTCTGTCCATTCTGCTAAACTATCAATGTCCTGTTTCAGTCAATTACTATCATCCTGACTCTCTGTCCATTCTGCTAATCTATCATTGTCCTGTTTCTGTCAATTACTATCATCCTGACTGTCTGTCCATTCTGCTAATCTATCAATGTCCTGTTTCTGTCAATTACTATCATCCTGACTCTCTGTCCATTCTGCTAAACTATCCATGTCCTGTTTCAGTCAATTGCTATCATCCTGACTGTCTGTCCATTCTGCTAATCTATCAATGTCCTGTTTCAGTCAATTACTATCATCCTGACTGTCTGTCCATTCTGCTAATCTATCAATGTCCTGTTTCAGTCAATTACTATCATCCTGACTGTCTATCCATTCTGCTAAACTATCCATGTCCTGTTTCAGTCAATTACTATCATCCTGACTGTCTGTCCATTCTGCTATACTATCAATGTCCTGTTTCAGTCAATTACTATCATCCTGACTGTCTATCCATTCTGCTAAACTATCAATGTCCTGTTTCAGTCAATTACTATCATCCTGACTGTCTGTCCATTCTGCTAAACTATCCATGTCCTGTTTCAGTCAATTACTATCATCCTGACTGTCTATCCATTCTGCTAAACTATCCATGTCCTGTTTCAGTCAATTACTATCATCCTGACTGTCTGTCCATTCTGCTAAACTATCAATGTCCTGTTTCAGTCAATTACTATCATCCTGACTGACTATCCATTCTGCTAAACTATCCATGTCCTGTTTCAGTCAATTACTATCATCCTGACTCTCTGTCCATTCTGCTAATCTATCCATGTCCTGTTTCAGTCAATTACTATCATCCTGACTGTCTATCCACTCTGCTAAACTATCCATGTCCTGTTTCAGTCAATTGCTATCATCCTGACTGTCTGTCCATTCTGCCAATCTATCAATGTCCTGTTTCAGTCAATTACTATCATCCTGACTGTCTGTCCATTCTGCTAATCTATCAATGTCCTGTTTCAGTCAATTACTATCTTCCTGACTGTCTATCCATTCTGCTAAACTATCCATGTCCTGTTTCAGTCAATTACTATCATCCTGACTGTCTGTCCATTCTGCTAAACTATCAATGTCCTGTTTCAGTCAATTACTATCATCCTGACTCTCTGTCCATTCTGCTAAACTATCAATGTCCAGTTTCAGTCAATTACTATCATCCTGACTGTCTGTCCATTCTGCTAAACTATCCATGTCCTGTTTCAGTCAATTGCTATCATCCTGACTGTCTGTCCATTCTGCTAATCTATCAATGTCCTGTTTCAGTCAATTACTATCATCCTGACTGTCTGTCCATTCTGCTAAACTATCAATGTCCTGTTTCAGTCAATTACTATCATCCTGACTGTCTGTCCATTCTGCTAAACTATCAATGTCCTGTTTCAGTCAATTACTATCATCCTGACTGTCTGTCCATTCTGCTAATCTATCAATGTCCTGTTTCAGTCAATTACTATCATCCTGACTGTCTGTCCATTCTGCTAAACTATCAATGTCCTGTTTCAGTCAATTACTATCATCCTGACTGTCTGTCCATTCTGCTAAACTATCCATGTCCTGTTTCAGTCAATTGCTATCATCCTGACTGTCTGTCCATTCTGCTAAACTATCAATGTCCTGTTTCAGTCAATTACTATCATCCTGACTGTCTGTCCATTCTGCTAAACTATCAATGTCCTGTTTCAGTCAATTACTATCATCCTGACTCTCTGTCCATTCTGCTAAACTATCCATGTCCTGTTTCAGTCAATTACTATCATCCTGACTGTCTGTCCATTCTGCTAAACTATCCATGTCCTGTTTCAGTCAATTGCTATCATCCTGACTGTCTGTCCATTCTGCTAATGTATCAATGTCCTGTTTCAGTCAATTACTATCATCCTGACTCTCTGTCCATTCTGCTAAACTATCCATGTCCTGTTTCAGTCAATTGCTATCATCCTGACTGTCTGTCCATTCTGCTAAACTATCAATGTCCTGTTTCAGTCAATTACTATCATCCTGACAGTCTGTCCATTCTGCTAATCCATCAATGTCCTGTTTCAGTCAATTACTATCATCCTGACTGTCTGTCCATTCTGCTAATCTATCAATGTCCTGTTTCAGTCAATTACTATCATCCTGACTGTCTATCCATTCTGCTAAACTATCCATGTCCTGTTTCAGTCAATTACTATCATCCTGACTGTCTGTCCATTCTGCTAAACTATCAATGTCCTGTTTCAGTCAATTACTATCATCCTGACTGTCTATCCATTCTGCTAAACTATCCATGTCCTGTTTCAGTCAATTACTATCATCCTGAATCACTGTCCATTCTGCTAATCTATCCATGTCCTGTTTCAGTCAATTACTATCATCCTGACTGTCTATCCATTCTGCTAAACTATCCATGTCCTGTTTCAGTCAATTGCTATCATCCTGACTGTCTGTCCATTCTGCCAATCTATCAATGTCCTGTTTCAGTCAATTACTATCATCCTGACTGTCTGTCCATTCTGCTAATCTATCAATGTCCTGTTTCAGTCAATTACTATCATCCTGACTGTCTATCCATTCTGCTAAACTATCCATGTCCTGTTTCAGTCAATTACTATCATCCTGACTGTCTGTCCATTCTGCTAAACTATCAATGTCCTGTTTCAGTCAATTACTATCATCCTGACTCTCTGTCCATTCTGCTAACCTATCAATGTCCAGTTTCAGTCAATTACTATCATCCTGACTGTCTGTCCATTCTGCTAAACTATCCATGTCCTGTCTCAGTCAATTGCTATCATCCTGACTGTCTGTCCATTCTGCTAATCTATCAATATCCTGTTTCAGTCAATTACTATCATCCTGACTGTCTGTCCATTCTGCTAAACTATCCATGTCCTGTTTCAGTCAATTGCTATCATCCTGACTGTCTGTCCATTCTGCTAAACTATCAATGTCCTGTTTCAGTCAATTACTATCATCCGGACTGTCTGTCCATTCTGCTAAACTATCAATGTCCTGTTTCAGTCAATTACTATCATCCTGACTGTCTGTCCATTCTGCTAAACTATCCATGTCCTGTTTCAGTCAATTACTATCATCCTGACTCTCTGTCCATTCTGCTAACCTATCAATGTCCAGTTTCAGTCAATTACTATCATCCTGACTGTCTGTCCATTCTGCTAAACTATCCATGTCCTGTTTCAGTCAATTGCTATCATCCTGACTGTCTGTCCATTCTGCTAATGTATCAATGTCCTGTTTCAGTCAATTACTATCATCCTGACTGTCTGTCCATTCTGCTAAACTATCCATGTCCTGTTTCAGTCAATTGCTATCATCCTGACTGTCTGTCCATTCTGCTAAACTATCCATGTCCTGTTTCAGTCAATTGCTATCATCCTGACTGTCTGTCCATTCTGCTAAACTATCAATGTCCTGTTTCAGTCAATTACTATCATCCTGACTGTCTGTCCATTCTGCTAAACTATCAATGTCCTGTTTCAGTCAATTACTATCATCCTGACTCTCTGTCCATTCTGCTAAACTATCCATGTCCTGTTTCAGTCAATTACTATCATCCTGACTGTCTGTCCATTCTGCTAACCTATCAATGTCCAGTTTCAGTCAATTACTATCATCCTGACTGTCTGTCCATTCTGCTAAACTATCCATGTCCTGTTTCAGTCAATTGCTATCATCCTGACTGTCTGTCCATTCTGCTAATGTATCAATGTCCTGTTTCAATCAATTACTATCATCCTGACTCTCTGTCCATTCTGCTAAACTATCCATGTCCTGTTTCAGTCAATTGCTATCATCCTGACTGTCTGTCCATTCTACTAAACTATCAATGTCCTGTTTCAGTCAATTACTATCATCCTGACAGTCTGTCCATTCTGCTAATCTATCAATGTCCTGTTTCAGTCAATTACTATCATCCTGACTGTCTGTCCATTCTGCTAATCTATCAATGTCCTGTTTCAGTCAATTACTATCATCCTGACTGTCTATCCATTCTGCTAAACTATCCATGTCCTGTTTCAGTCAATTACTATCATCCTGACTGTCCGTTCCTTCTGCTAAACTATCAATGTCCTGTTTCAGTCAATTACTATCATCCTGACTGTCTATCCATTCTGCTAAACTATCCATGTCCTGTTTCAGTCAATTACTATCATCCTGAATCTCTGTCCATTCTGCTAATCTATCCATGTCCTGTTTCAGTCAATTACTATCATCCTGACTGTCTATCCATTCTGCTAAACTATCCATGTCCTGTTTCAGTCAATTGCTATCATCCTGACTGTCTGTCCATTCTGCCAATCTATCAATGTCCTGTTTCAGTCAATTACTATCATCCTGACTGTCTGTCCATTCTGCTAATCTATCAATGTCCTGTTTCAGTCAATTACTATCATCCTGACTGTCTATCCATTCTGCTAAACTATCCATGTCCTGTTTCAGTCAATTACTATCATCCTGACTGTCTGTCCATTCTGCTAAACTATCAATGTCCTGTTTCAGTCAATTACTATCATCCTGACTCTCTGTCCATTCTGCTAACCTATCAATGTCCAGTTTCAGTCAATTACTATCATCCTGACTGTCTGTCCATTCTGCTAAACTATCCATGTCCTGTCTCATTCAATTGCTATCATCCTGACTGTCTGTCCATTCTGCTAATCTATCAATATCCTGTTTCAGTCAATTACTATCATCCTGACTGTCTGTCCATTCTGCTAAACTATCCATGTCCTGTTTCAGTCAATTGCTATCATCCTGACTGTCTGTCCATTCTGCTAAACTATCAATGTCCTGTTTCAGTCAATTACTATCATCCTGACTGTCTGTCCATTCTGCTAAACTATCAATGTCCTGTTTCAGTCAATTACTATCATCCTGACTGTCTGTCCATTCTGCTAAACTATCCATGTCCTGTTTCAGTCAATTACTATCATCCTGACTCTCTGTCCATTCTGCTAACCTATCAATGTCCAGTTTCAGTCAATTACTATCATCCTGACTGTCTGTCCATTCTGCTAAACTATCCATGTCCTGTTTCAGTCAATTGCTATCATCCTGACTGTCTGTCCATTCTGCTAATGTATCAATGTCCTGTTTCAGTCAATTACTATCATCCTGACTGTCTGTCCATTCTGCTAAACTATCCATGTCCTGTTTCAGTCAATTGCTATCATCCTGACTGTCTGTCCATTCTGCTAAACTATCAATGTCCTGTTTCAGTCAATTACTATCATCCTGACAGTCTGTCCATTCTGCTAATCTATCAATGTCCTGTTTCAGTCAATTACTATCATCGTGACTGTCTGTCCATTCTGCGAAACTATCAATGTCCTGTTTCAGTCAATTACTATCATCCATACTGTCTATCCATTCTGCTAAACTATCCATGTCCTGTTTCAGTCAATTACTATCATCCTGACTGTCTGTCCATTCTGCTAATCTATCAATGTCCTGTTTCAGTCAATTACTATCATCCTGACTCTCTGTCCATTCTGCTAATCTATCCATGTCCTGTTTCAGTCAATTACTATCATCCTGACTGTCTATCCACTCTGCTAAACTATCCATGTCCTGTTTCAGTCAATTGCTATCATCCTGACTGTCTGTCCATTCTGCCAATCTATCAATGTCCTGTTTCAGTCAATTACTATCATCCTGACTGTCTGTCCATTCTGCTAATCTATCAATGTCCTGTTTCAGTCAATTACTATCTTCCTGACTGTCTATCCATTCTGCTAAACTATCCATGTCCTGTTTCAGTCAATTACTATCATCCTGACTGTCTGTCCATTCTGCTAAACTATCAATGTCCTGTTTCAGTCAATTACTATCATCCTGACTCTCTGTCCATTCTGCTAAACTATCAATGTCCAGTTTCAGTCAATTACTATCATCCTGACTGTCTGTCCATTCTGCTAAACTATCCATGTCCTGTTTCAGTCAATTGCTATCATCCTGACTGTCTGTCCATTCTGCCAATCTATCAATGTCCTGTTTCAGTCAATTACTATCATCCTGACTGTCTGTCCATTCTGCTAATCTATCAATGTCCTGTTTCAGTCAATTACTATCTTCCTGACTGTCTATCCATTCTGCTAAACTATCCATGTCCTGTTTCAGTCAATTACTATCATCCTGACTGTCTGTCCATTCTGCTAAACTATCAATGTCCTGTTTCAGTCAATTACTATCATCCTGACTCTCTGTCCATTCTGCTAAACTATCAATGTCCAGTTTCAGTCAATTACTATCATCCTGACTGTCTGACCATTCTGCTAAACTATCCATGTCCTGTTTCAGTCAATTGCTATCATCCTGACTGTCTGTCCATTCTGCTAATCTATCAATGTCCTGTTTCAGTCAATTACTATCATCCTGACTGTCTGTCCATTCTGCTAAACTATCAATGTCCTGTTTCAGTCAATTACTATCATCCTGACTGTCTGTCCATTCTGCTAAACTATCAATGTCCTGTTTCAGTCAATTACTATCATCCTGACTGTCTGTCCATTCTGCTAATCTATCAATGTCCTGTTTCAGTCAATTACTATCATCCTGACTGTCTGTCCATTCTGCTAAACTATCAATGTCCTGTTTCAGTCAATTACTATCATCCTGACTGTCTGTCCATTCTGCTAAGCTATCCATGTCCTGTTTCAGTCAATTGCTATCATCCTGACTGTCTGTCCATTCTGCTAAACAATCAATGTCCTGTTTCAGTCAATTACTATCATCCTGACTGTCTGTCCATTCTGCTAAACTATCAATGTCCTGTTTCAGTCAATTACTATCATCCTGACTCTCTGTCCATTCTGCTAAACTATCCATGTCCTGTTTCAGTCAATTACTATCATCCTGACTGTCTGTCCATTCTGCTAACCTATCAATGTCCAGTTTCAGTCAATTACTATCATCCTGACTGTCTGTCCATTCTGCTAAACTATCCATGTCCTGTTTCAGTCAATTGCTATCATCCTGACTGTCTGTCCATTCTGCTAAACTATCAATGTCCTGTTTCAGTCAATTACTATCATCCTGACAGTCTGTCCATTCTGCTAATCTATCAATGTCCTGTTTCAGTCAATTACTATCATCCTGACTGTCTGTCCATTCTGCAAAACTATCAATGTCCTGTTTCAGTCAATTACTATCATCCATACTGTCTATCCATTCTGCTAAACTATCCATGTCCTGTTTCAGTCAATTACTATCATCCTGACTGTCTGTCCATTCTGCTAATCTATCAATGTCCTGTTTCAGTCAATTACTATCATCCTGACTGTCTATCCATTCTGCTAAACTATCCATGTCCTGTTTCAGTCAATTGCTATCATCCTGACTGTCTGTCCATTCTGCCAATCTATCAATGTCCTGTTTCAGTCAATTACTATCATCCTGACTGTCTGTCCATTCTGCTAATCTATCAATGTCCTGTTTCAGTCAATTACTATCATCCTGACTGTCTATCCATTCTGCTAAACTATCCATGTCCTGTTTCAGTCAATTACTATCATCCTGACTGTCTGTCCATTCTGCTAAACTATCAATGTCCTGTTTCAGTCAATTACTATCATCCTGACTCTCTGTCCATTCTGCTAACCTATCAATGTCCAGTTTCAGTCAATTACTATCATCCTGACTGTCTGTCCATTCTGCTAAACTATCCATGTCCTGTCTCAGTCAATTGCTATCATCCTGACTGTCTGTCCATTCTGCTAATCTATCAATATCCTGTTTCAGTCAATTACTATCATCCTGACTGTCTGTCCATTCTGCTAAACTATCCATGTCCTGTTTCAGTCAATTGCTATCATCCTGACTGTCTGTCCATTCTGCTAAACTATCAATGTCCTGTTTCAGTCAATTACTATCATCCTGACTGTCTGTCCATTCTGCTAAACTATCAATGTCCTGTTTCAGTCAATTACTATCATCCTGACTGTCTGTCCATTCTGCTAAACTATCCATGTCCTGTTTCAGTCAATTACTATCATCCTGACTCTCTGTCCATTCTGCTAACCTATCAATGTCCAGTTTCAGTCAATTACTATCATCCTGACTGTCTGTCCATTCTGCTAAACTATCCATGTCCTGTTTCAGTCAATTGCTATCATCCTGACTGTCTGTCCATTCTGCTAATGTATCAATGTCCTGTTTCAGTCAATTACTATCATCCTGACTGTCTGTCCATTCTGCTAAACTATCCATGTCCTGTTTCAGTCAATTGCTATCATCCTGACTGTCTGTCCATTCTGCTAAACTATCAATGTCCTGTTTCAGTCAATTACTATCATCCTGACAGTCTGTCCATTCTGCTAATCTATCAATGTCCTGTTTCAGTCAATTACTATCATCGTGACTGTCTGTCCATTCTGCGAAACTATCAATGTCCTGTTTCAGTCAATTACTATCATCCATACTGTCTATCCATTCTGCTAAACTATCCATGTCCTGTTTCAGTCAATTACTATCATCCTGACTGTCTGTCCATTCTGCTAATCTATCAATGTCCTGTTTCAGTAAATTACTATCATCCTGACTCTCTGTCCATTCTGCTAAACTATCAATGTCCTGTTTCAGTCAATTACTATCATCCTGACTCTCTGTCCATTCTGCTAAATTATCAATGTCCTGTTTCATTCAATTGCTATCATCCTGACTGTCTGTCCATTCTGCTATATTATCCATGTCCTGTTTCAGTCATTTACTATCATCCTGACTGTCTGTCCATTCTGTTAAATTATCAATGTCCTGTTTCAGTCATTTACTATCATCCTGACTGTCTGTCCATTCTGCTAATCTATCAATGTCCTGTTTCTGTCAATTACTATCATCCTGACTGTCTGTCCAATCTGCTAAACTTTCAATGTCCTGTTTCAGTCAATTACTATCATCCTGACTGTCTATCCATTCTGCGAAACTATCAATGTCCTGGTTCAGTCAATTAATATCATCCTGACTGTCTATCCATTCTGCTAAACTATCAATGTCCTGTTTCAGTCAATTACTATCATCCTGACTCTCTGTCCATTCTGCTAAACTATCCATGGCCTGTTTCAGTCAATTACTATCATCCTGACTGTCTGTCCATTCTGCTAAACTATCCATGTCCTGTTTCAGTCAATTACTATCATCCTGACTGTCTATCCATTCTGCTAAACTATCAATGTCCTGTTTCAGTCAATTACTATCATCCTGACTGTCTGTCCATTCTGCTAAACTATCCATGTCCTGTTTCATTCAATTACTATCATCCTGACTCTCTGTCCATTCAGCTAACCTATCAATATCCTGTTTCAGTCAATTACTATCATCCTGACTGTCTATCCATTCTGCTAAACTATCAATGTCCTGTTTCAGTCAATTACTATCATCCTGACTCTCTGTCCATTCTGCTAAACTATCCATGTCCTGTTTCAGTCAATTACTATCATCCTGACTCACTGTCCATTCTGCTAAACTATCCATGTCCTGTTTCATTCAATTACTATCATCCTGACTCTCTGTCCATTCTGCTAAACTATCCATGTCCTGTTTCAGTCAATTACTGTCATCCTGACTCTCTGTCCATTCTGCTAAACTATACATGTCCTGTTTCAGTCAATTACTATCATCCTGACTGTCTGTCCATTCTGCTAAACTATCCATGTCCTGTTTCAGTCAATTACTATCATCCTGACTGTCTGTCCATTCTGCTAAACTATCAATGTCCTGTTTCAGTCAATTACTATCATCCTGACTGTCTGTCCATTCTGCTAAACTATCCATGTCCTGTTTTATTCAATTACTATCATCCTGACTCTCTGTCCATTCTGCTAAACTATCAATGTCCTGTTTCAGTCAATTATTATCATCCTGACTGTCTATCCATTCTGCTAAACTATCCATGTCCTGTTTCAGTCAATTACTATCATCCTGACTGTCTGTCCATTCTGCTAAACTATCCATGTCCTGTTACAGTCAATTACTATCATCCTGACTGTCTGTCCATTCTGTTAAACTATCCATGTCCTGTTTCATTCAATTACTATCATCCTGACTGTCTGTCCATTCTGCTAACCTATCCATGTCCTGTTTCAGTCAATTACTATCATCCTGACTGTCTATCCATTCTGCTAAACTATCAATGTCCTGTTTCAGTCAATTACTATCATCCTGACTGTCTGTCCATTCTGCTAATCTATCAATGTCCTGTTTCTGTCAATTACTATCATCCTGACTCTCTGTCCATTCTGCTAATCTATCCATGTCCTGTTTCAGTCAATTACTATCATCCAGACTGTCTATCCATTCTGCTATTCTATCCATGTCCTGTTTAAGTCAATTACTATCATCCTAACTGTCTATCCATTCTGCTAAACTATCCATGTCCTGTTTCAGTCAATTGCTATCATCCTGACTGTCTGTCCATTCTCCCAATCTATCAATGTCCTGTTTCAGTCAATTACTATCATCCTGACTGTCTGTCCATTCTGCTAATCTATCAATGTCCTGTTTCAGTCAATTACTATCATCCTGACTGTCTATCCATTCTGCTAAACTATCCATGTCCTGTTTCAGTCAATTACTATCATCCTGACTGTCTGTCCATTCTGCTAAACTATCAATGTCCTGTTTCAGTCAATTACTATCATCCTGACTCTCTGTCCATTCTGCTAACCTATCAATGTCCAGTTTCAGTCAATTACTATCATCCTGACTGTCTGTCCATTCTGCTAAACTATCCATGTCCTGTTTCAGTCAATTGCTATCATCCTGACTGTCTGTCCATTCAGCTAAACTATCAATGTCCTGTTTCAGTCAATTACTATCATCCAGACTGTCTGTCCATTCTGCTAAACTATCCATGTCCTGTTTCAGGCAATTGCTATCATCCTGACTGTCTGTCCATTCTGCTAAACTATCCATGTCCTGTTTCAGTCAATTACTATCATTCTGACAGTCTGTCCATTCTGCTAATCTATCAATGTCCTGTTTCAGTCAATTACTATCATCCTGACTGTCTGTCCATTCTGCAAAACTATCAATGTCCTGTTTCAGTCAATTACTATCATCCATACTGTCTATCCATTCTGCTAAACTATCAATGTCCTGTTTCAGTCAATTACTATCATCCTGACTGTCTGTCCATTCTGCTAAACTATCAATGTCCTGTTTCAGTCAATTACTATCATCCTGACTCTCTGTCCATTCTGCTAAATTATCAATGTCCTGTTTCATTCAATTACTATCATCCTGACTGTCTGTCCATTCTGCTAAACTATCCATGTCCTGTTTCAGTCATTTACTATCATCCTGACTGTCTGTCCATTCTGTTAAATTATCAATGTCCTGTTTCAGTCATTTACTATCATCCTGACTGTCTGTCCATTCTGCTAATCTATCAATGTCCTGTTTCTGTCAATTACTATCATCCTGACTGTCTGTCCAATCTGCTAAACTTTCAATGTCCTGTTTCAGTCAATTACTATCATCCTGACTGTCTATCCATTCTGCTAAACTATCAATGTACTTGTTCAGTCAATTACTATCATCCTGACTGTCCATCCATTCTGCTAAACTATCCATGTCCTGTTTCAGTCAATTACTATCATCCTGACTGTCTGTCCATTCTGCTAATCTATCAATGTCCTGTTTCAGTCAATTACTATCATCCTGACTGTCTGTCCATTCTGCTAAACTATCCATGTCCTGTTTCAGTCAATTACTATCATCCTGACTGTCTGTCCATTCTGCTAAACTATCAATGTACTGTTTATGTCAATTACTATCATCCTGACTGTCTATCCATTCTGCTAAACTATCAATGTCCTGTTTCAGTCAATTACTAACATCCTGACTGTCTATCCATTCTGCTAAACTATCCATGTCCTGTTTCAGTCAATTACTATCATCCTGACTGTCTGTCCATTCTGCTAAACTATCAATGTCCTGTTTCTGTCAATTACTATCATCCTGACTGTCTGTCCATTCTGCTAAACTATCCATGTCCTGTTTCTGTCAATTACTATTATCCTGACTGTCTGTCCATTCTGCTAAACTATCCATGTCCTGTTTCAGTAATTTACTATCATCCTGACTGTCTGTCCATTCTGCTAAACTATCCATGTCCTGTTTCTGTCAATTACTATCATCCTGACTGTCTGTCCATTCTGCTAAACTATCCATGTCCTGTTTCAGTCAATTGCTATCATCCTGACTGTCTGTCCATTCTGCTAAACTATCAATGTCCTGTTTCAGTCAATTACTATCATCCTGACTGTCTGTCCATTCTGCTAAACTATCAATGTCCTGTTTCAGTCAATTACTATCATCCTGACTGTCTGTCCATTCTGCTAACCTATCAATGTCCAGTTTCAGTCAATTACTATCATCCTGACTGTCTGTCCATTCTGCTAAACTATCCATGTCCTGTTTCAGTGAATTGCTATCATCCTGACTGTTTGTCCATTCTGCTAAACTATCAATGTCCTGTTTCAGTCAATTACTATCATCCTGACAGTCTGTCCATTCTGCTAATCTATCAATGTCCTGTTTCAGTCAATTACTATCATCCTGACTGTCTGTCCATTCTGCTAAACTATCAATGTCCTGTTTCAGTCAATTACTATCATCCTGACTCTCTGTCCATTCTGCTAAATTATCAATGTCCTGTTTCATTCAATTACTATCATCCTGACTGTCTGTCCATTCTGCTAAACTATCCATGTCCTGTTTCAGTCAATTACTATCATCCTGACTGTCTGTCCATTCTGCTAAACTATCAATGTACTGTTTATGTCAATTACTATCATCCTGACTGTCTATCCATTCTGCTAAACTATCAATGTCCTGTTTCAGTCAATTACTATCATCCTGACTGTCTATCCATTCTGCTAAACTATCCATGTCCTGTTTCAGTCAATTACTATCATCCTGACTGTCTGTCCATTCTGCTAAACTATCAATGTCCTGTTTCTGTCAATTACTATCATCCTGACTGTCTGTCCATTCTGCTAAACTATCCATGTCCTGTTTCTGTCAATTACTATTATCCTGACTGTCTGTCCATTCTGCTAAACTATCCATGTCCTGTTTCAGTAATTTACTATCATCCTGACTGTCTGTCCATTCTGCTAAACTATCCATGTCCTGTTTCTGTCAATTACTATCATCCTGACTGTCTGTCCATTCTGCTAAACTATCCATGTCCTGTTTCAGTCAATTGCTATCATGCTGACTGTCTGTCCATTCTGCTAAACTATCAATGTCCTGTTTCAGTCAATTACTATCATCCTGACTGTCTGTCCATTCTGCTAAACTATCAATGTCCTGTTTCAGTCAATTACTATCATCCTGACTGTCTGTCCATTCTGCTAACCTATCAATGTCCAGTTTCAGTCAATTACTATCATCCTGACTCTCTGTCCATTCTGCTAAACTATCCATGTCCTGTTTCAGTCAATTGCTATCATCCTGACTGTCTGTCCATTCTGCTAATGTATCAATGTCCTGTTTCAGTCAATTACTATCATCCTGACTGTCTGTCCATTCTGCTAAACTATCCATGTCCTGTTTCAGTCAATTGCTATCATCCTGACTGTTTGTCCATTCTGCTAAACTATCAATGTCCTGTTTCAGTCAATTACTATCATCCTGACAGTCTGTCCATTCTGCTAATCTATCAATGTCCTGTTTCAGTCAATTACTATCATCCTGACTGTCTGTCCATTCTGCTAAACTATCAATGTCCTGTTTCAGTCAATTACTATCATCCTGACTCTCTGTCCATTCTGCTAAATTATCAATGTCCTGTTTCATTCAATTACTATCATCCTGACTGTCTGTCCATTCTGCTAAACTATCCATGTCCTGTTTCAGTCATTTACTATCATCCTGACTGTCTGTCCATTCTGTTAAATTATCAATGTCCTGTTTCAGTCATTTACTATCATCCTGACTGTCTGTCCAATCTGCTAAACTTTCAATGTCCTGTTTCAGTCAATTACTATCATCCTGACTGTCTATCCATTCTGCTAAACTATCAATGTCCTGTTTCAGTCAATTACTATCATCCTGACTGTCTATCCATTCTGCTAAACTATCAATGTCCTGTTTCAGTCAATTACTATCATCCTGACTCTCTGTCCATTCAGCTAAACTATCCATGTCCTGTTTCAGTCAATTACTATCATCCTGACTCTCTGTCCATTCTGCTGAACTATCCATGTCCAGTTTCAGTCAATTACTATCATCCTGACTGTCTGTCCATTCTGCTAAACTATCAATGTCCTGTTTCAGTCAATTACTATCATCCTGACTCTATGTCCATTCTGCTAAACTATCCATGTCTTGTTTCAGTCAATTACTATCATCCTGACTGTCTGTCCATTCTGCTAAACTATCCATGTCCTGTTTCAGTCAATTACTATCATCCTGACTGTCTGTCCATTCTGCTAAACTATCCATGTCCTGTTTCAGTCAATTACTATCATCCTGACTGTCTGTCCATTCTGCTAAACTATCCATGTCCTGTTTCATTCAATTACTATCATCCTGACTGTCTGTCCATTCTGCTCAACTATCCATGTCCTGTTTCAGTCAATTACTATCATCCTGACTGTCTGTCCATTCTGCTAAACTATCAATGTACTGTTTATGTCAATTACTATCATCCTGACTGTCTATCCATTCTGCTAAACTATCAATGTCCTGTTTCAGTCAATTACTATCATCCTGACTGTCTATCCATTCTGCTAAACTATCCATGTCCTGTTTCAGTCAATTACTATCATCCTGACTGTCTGTCCATTCTGCTAAACTATCAATGTCCTGTTTCTGTCAATTACTATCATCCTGACTGTCTGTCCATTCTGCTAAACTATCCATGTCCTGTTTCTGTCAATTACTATTATCCTGACTGTCTGTCCATTCTGCTAAACTATCCATGTCCTGTTTCAGTAATTTACTATCATCCTGACTGTCTGTCCATTCTGCTAAACTATCCATGTCCTGTTTCTGTCAATTACTATCATCCTGACTGTCTGTCCATTCTGCTAAACTATCCATGTCCTGTTTCAGTCAATTGCTATCATCCTGACTGTCTGTCCATTCTGCTAAACTATCAATGTCCTGTTTCAGTCAATTACTATCATCCTGACTGTCTGTCCATTCTGCTAAACTATCAATGTCCTGTTTCAGTCAATTACTATCATCCTGACTGTCTGTCCATTCTGCTAACCTATCAATGTCCAGTTTCAGTCAATTACTATCATCCTGACTGTCTGTCCATTCTGCTAAACTATCCATGTCCTGTTTCAGTGAATTGCTATCATCCTGACTGTTTGTCCATTCTGCTAAACTATCAATGTCCTGTTTCAGTCAATTACTATCATCCTGACAGTCTGTCCATTCTGCTAATCTATCAATGTCCTGTTTCAGTCAATTACTATCATCCTGACTGTCTGTCCATTCTGCTAAACTATCAATGTCCTGTTTCAGTCAATTACTATCATCCTGACTCTCTGTCCATTCTGCTAAATTATCAATGTCCTGTTTCATTCAATTACTATCATCCTGACTGTCTGTCCATTCTGCTAAACTATCCATGTCCTGTTTCAGTCAATTACTATCATCCTGACTGTCTGTCCATTCTGCTAAACTATCAATGTACTGTTTATGTCAATTACTATCATCCTGACTGTCTATCCATTCTGCTAAACTATCAATGTCCTGTTTCAGTCAATTACTATCATCCTGACTGTCTATCCATTCTGCTAAACTATCCATGTCCTGTTTCAGTCAATTACTATCATCCTGACTGTCTGTCCATTCTGCTAAACTATCAATGTCCTGTTTCTGTCAATTACTATCATCCTGACTGTCTGTCCATTCTGCTAAACTATCCATGTCCTGTTTCTGTCAATTACTATTATCCTGACTGTCTGTCCATTCTGCTAAACTATCCATGTCCTGTTTCAGTAATTTACTATCATCCTGACTGTCTGTCCATTCTGCTAAACTATCCATGTCCTGTTTCTGTCAATTACTATCATCCTGACTGTCTGTCCATTCTGCTAAACTATCCATGTCCTGTTTCAGTCAATTGCTATCATGCTGACTGTCTGTCCATTCTGCTAAACTATCAATGTCCTGTTTCAGTCAATTACTATCATCCTGACTGTCTGTCCATTCTGCTAAACTATCAATGTCCTGTTTCAGTCAATTACTATCATCCTGACTGTCTGTCCATTCTGCTAACCTATCAATGTCCAGTTTCAGTCAATTACTATCATCCTGACTCTCTGTCCATTCTGCTAAACTATCCATGTCCTGTTTCAGTCAATTGCTATCATCCTGACTGTCTGTCCATTCTGCTAATGTATCAATGTCCTGTTTCAGTCAATTACTATCATCCTGACTGTCTGTCCATTCTGCTAAACTATCCATGTCCTGTTTCAGTCAATTGCTATCATCCTGACTGTTTGTCCATTCTGCTAAACTATCAATGTCCTGTTTCAGTCAATTACTATCATCCTGACAGTCTGTCCATTCTGCTAATCTATCAATGTCCTGTTTCAGTCAATTACTATCATCCTGACTGTCTGTCCATTCTGCTAAACTATCAATGTCCTGTTTCAGTCAATTACTATCATCCTGACTCTCTGTCCATTCTGCTAAATTATCAATGTCCTGTTTCATTCAATTACTATCATCCTGACTGTCTGTCCATTCTGCTAAACTATCCATGTCCTGTTTCAGTCATTTACTATCATCCTGACTGTCTGTCCATTCTGTTAAATTATCAATGTCCTGTTTCAGTCATTTACTATCATCCTGACTGTCTGTCCAATCTGCTAAACTTTCAATGTCCTGTTTCAGTCAATTACTATCATCCTGACTGTCTATCCATTCTGCTAAACTATCAATGTCCTGTTTCAGTCAATTACTATCATCCTGACTGTCTATCCATTCTGCTAAACTATCAATGTCCTGTTTCAGTCAATTACTATCATCCTGACTCTCTGTCCATTCAGCTAAACTATCCATGTCCTGTTTCAGTCAATTACTATCATCCTGACTCTCTGTCCATTCTGCTGAACTATCCATGTCCAGTTTCAGTCAATTACTATCATCCTGACTGTCTGTCCATTCTGCTAAACTATCAATGTCCTGTTTCAGTCAATTACTATCATCCTGACTCTATGTCCATTCTGCTAAACTATCCATGTCTTGTTTCAGTCAATTACTATCATCCTGACTGTCTGTCCATTCTGCTAAACTATCCATGTCCTGTTTCAGTCAATTACTATCATCCTGACTGTCTGTCCATTCTGCTAAACTATCCATGTCCTGTTTCAGTCAATTACTATCATCCTGACTGTCTGTCCATTCTGCTAAACTATCCATGTCCTGTTTCATTCAATTACTATCATCCTGACTGTCTGTCCATTCTGCTAAACTATCAATGTCCTGTTTCAGTCAATTACTATCATCCTGACTCTCTGTCCATTCTGCTAAACTATCCATGTCCTGTTTCAGTCAATTACTATCATCCTGACTGTCTGTCCATTCTGCTAAACTATCAATGTCCTGTTTCAGTCAATTACTATCACCCTGACTGTCTGTCCATTCTGCTAAACTATCAATGTCCTGTTTCAGTCAATTACTATCATCCTGACTCTCTGTCCATTCATCTAACCTATCAATGTCCTGTTTCAGTCAATTACTATCATCCTGATTCTCTGTTCATTCTGCTAAACTATCCATGTCCTGTTTCATTCAATTACTATCATCCTGACTCTCTGTCCATTCAGCTAACCTATCAATATCCTGTTTCAGTCAATTACTATCATCCTGACTGTCTATCCATTCTGCTAAACTATCCATGTCCTGTTTCAGTCAATTACTATCATCCTGACTCTCTGTCCATTCTGCTAAACTATCCATGTCCTGTTTCAGTCAATTACTATCATCCTGACTCTCTGTCCATTCTGCTAAACTATCCATGTCCTGTTTCATTCAATTACTATCATCCTGACTGTCTATCCATTCTGCTAAACTATCCATGTCCTGTTTCAGTCAATTACTGTCATCCTGACTCTCTGTCCATTCTGCTAAACTATCAATGTCCTGTTTCAGTCAATTACTATCATCCTGACTGTCTGTCCATTCTGCTAAACTATCCATGTCCTGTTTCAGTCAATTACTATCATCCTGACTGTCTGTCCATTCTGCTAAACTATCCATGTCCTGTTTCATTCAATTACTATCATCCTGACTCTCTGTCCATTCTGCTAAACTATCAATGTCCTGTTTCAGTCAATTACTATCATCCTGACTGTCTATCCATTCTGCTAAACTATCCATGCCCTGTTTCAGTCAATTACTATCATCCTGACTGTCTGTCCATTCTGCTAAACTATCCATGTCCTGTTTCAGTCAATTACTATCATCCTGACTGTCTGTCCATTCTGCTAAACTATCCATGTCCTGTTTCATTCAATTACTATCATCCTGACTGTCTGTCCATTCTGCTAACCTAGCCATGTCCTGTTTCAGTCAATTACTATCATCCTGACTGTCTATCCATTCTGCGAAACTATCAATGTCCTGTTTCAGTCAATTACTATCATCCTGACTCTCTGTCCATTCTGCTAAACTATCCATGTCCTGTTTCAGTCAATTACTATCATCCTGACTCTCTGTCCATTCTGCTAAACTATCCATGTCCTGTTTCAGTCAATTACTATCATCCTGACTGTCTGTCCATTCTGCTAAACTATCCATGTCCTGTTTCAGTCAATTACTATCATCCTGACTGTCTGTCCATTCTGCTAAACTATCCATGTCCTGTTTCATTCAATTACTATCATCCTGACTCTCTGTCCATTCTCCTAAACTATCAATGTCCTGTTTCAGTCAATTACTATCATCCTGACTGTCTATCCATTCTGCTAAACTATCAATGTCCTTTTTCAGTCAATTACTATCATCCTGACTGTCTATCCATTCTGCTAAACTATCCATGTCCTGTTTCAGTCAATTACTATCATCCTGACTGTCTGTCCATTCTGCTAATCTATCAATGTCCTGTTTCAGTCAATTACTATCATCCTGACTGTCTGTCCATTCTGCTAAACTATCCATGTCCTGTTTCAGTCAATTACTATCATCCTGACTGTCTGTCCATTCTGCTAAACTATCCATGTCCTGTTTATGTCAATTACTATCATCCTGACTGTCTATCCATTCTGCTAAACTATCAATGTCCTGTTTCAGTCAATTACTATCATCCTGACTGTCTATCCATTCTGCTAAACTATCCATGTCCTATTTCAGTCAATTACTATCATCCTGACTGTCTGTCCATTCTACTAAACTATCAATGTCCTGTTTCTGTCAATTACTATCATCCTGACTGTCTGTCCATTCTGCTAAACTATCCATGTCCTGTTTCAGTCAATTACTATCATCCTGACTGTCTTTCCATTCTGCTAAACTATCCATGCCCTGTTTCAGTCAATTACTATCATCCTGACTGTCTGTCCATTCTGCTAAACTATCCATGTCCTGTTTCATTCAATTACTATCATCCTGACTCTCTGTCCATTCTGCTAAACTATCAATGTCCTGTTTCAGTCAATTACTATCATCCTGACTGTCTATCCATTCTGCTAAACTATCCATGTACTATTTCAGTCAATTACTATCATCCTGACTGTCTGTCCATTCTGCTAAACTATCAATGTCCTGTTTCTGTCAATTACTATCATCCTGACTGTCTGTCCATTCTGCTAAACTATCCATGTCCTGTTTCAGTCAATTACTATCATCCTGACTGTCTTTCCATTCTGCTAAACTATCCATGTCCTGTTTCAGTCAATTACTATCATCCTGACTGTCTGTCCATTCTGCTAAACTATCCATGTCCTGTTTCATTCAATTACTATCATCCTGACTGTCTGTCCATTCTGCTAACCTAGCCATGTCCTGTTTCAGTCAATTACTATCATCCTGACTGTCTATCCATTCTGCTAAACTATCAATGTCCTGTTTCAGTCAATTACTATCATCCTGACTCTCTGTCCATTCTGCTAAACTATCCATGTCCTGTTTCAGTCAATTACTATCATCCTGACTCTCTGTCCATTCTGCTAAACTATCCATGTCCTGTTTCAGTCAATTACTATCATCCTGACTGTCTGTCCATTCTGCTAAACTATCCATGTCCTGTTTCAGTCAATTACTATCATCCTGACTGTCTGTCCATTCTGCTAAACTATCCATGTCCTGTTTCATTCAATTACTATCATCCTGACTCTCTGTCCATTCTCCGAAACTATCAATGTCCTGTTTCAGTCAATTAATATCATCCTGACTGTCTATCCATTCTGCTAAACTATCAATGTCCTTGTTCAGTCAATTACTATCATCCTGACTGTCTATCCATTCTGCTAAACTATCCATGTCCTGTTTCAGTCAATTACTATCATCCTGACTGTCTGTCCATTCTGCTAATCTATCAATGTCCTGTTTCAGTCAATTACTATCATCCTGACTGTCTGTCCATTCTGCTAAACTATCCATGTCCTGTTTCAGTCAATTACTATCATCCTGACTGTCTGTCCATTCTGCTAAACTATCAATGTCCTGTTTATGTCAATTACTATCATCCTGACTGTCTATCCATTCTGCTAAACTATCAATGTCCTGTTTCAGTCAATTACTATCATCCTGACTGTCTATCCATTCTGCTAAACTATCCATGTCCTATTTCAGTCAATTACTATCATCCTGACTGTCTGTCCATTCTGCTAAACTATCCATGTCCTGTTTCAGTCAATTACTATCATCCTGACTCTCTGTCCATTCTGCTAAACTATCCATGTCCTGTTTCATTCAATTACTATCATCCTGACTCTCTGTCCATTCTGCTAAACTATCCATGTCCTGTTTCAGTCAATTACTGTCATCCTGACTCTCTGTCCATTCTGCTAAACTATCCATGTCCTGTTTCAGTCAATTACTGTCATCCTGACTCTCTGTCCATTCTGCTAAACTATCCATGTCCTGTTTCAGTCAATTACTGTCATCCTGACTCTCTGTCCATTCTGCTAAACTATCCATGTCCTGTTTCAGTCAATTACTATCATCCTGACTGTCTGTCCATTCTGCTAAACTATCTATGTCCTGTTTCAGTCAATTACTGTCATCCTGACTCTCTGTCCATTCTGCTAAACTATCCATGTCCTGTTTCAGTCAATTACTATCATCCTGACTGTCTGTCCATTCTGCTAAACTATCCATGTCCTGTTTCAGTCAATTACTATCATCCTGACTGTCTGTCCATTCTGCTAAACTATCCATGTCCTGTTTCATTCAATTACTATCATCCTGACTCTCTGTCCATTCTGCTAAACTATCAATGTCCTGTTTCAGTCAATTACTATCATCCTGACTGTCTATCCATTCTGCTAAACTATCCATGCCCTGTTTCAGTCAATTACTATCATCCTGACTGTCTATCCATTCTGCTAAACTATCCATGTCCTGTTTCAGTCAATTGCTATCATCCTGACTGTCTGTCCATTCTGCTAAACTATCCATGTCCTGTTTCATTCAATTACTATCATCCTGACTGTCTGTCCATTCTGCTAACCTAGCCATGTCCTGCTTCAGTCAATTACTATCATCCTGACTGTCTATCCATTCTGCTAAACTATCAATGTCCTGTTTCGATCAATTACTATCATCCTGACTCTCTGTCCATTCTGCTAAACTATCCATGTCCTGTTTCAGTCAATTACTATCATCCTGACTCTCTGTCCATTCTGCTAAACTATCCATGTCCTGTTTCATTCAATTACTATCATCCTGACTCTCTGTCCATTCTGCTAAACTATCCATGTCCTGTTTGAGTCAATTACTATCATCCTGACTGTCTGTCCATTCTGCTAAACTATCCATGTCCTGTTTCAGTAATATACTATCATCCTGACTGTCTGTCCATTCTGCTAAACTATCAATGTCCTGTTTCAATCAATTACTATCATCCTGACTGTCTGTCCATTCTGCTAAACTATCAATGTCCTGTTTCAGTCAAATACTATCATCCTGACTGTCTGTCCATTCTGCTAAACTATCAATGTCCTGTTTCAGTCAATTACTATCATCCTGACTGTCTGTCCATTCTGCTAAACTATCCATGTCCTGTTTCAGTCAATTACTATCATCCTGACTGTCTGTCCATTCTGCTAAACTATCAATGTCCTGTTTGAGTCAATTACTATCATCCTGACTGTCTGTCCATTCTGCTAAACTATCAATGTCCTGTTTCAGTCTATTACTATCATCCTGACTGTCTGTCCATTCTGCTAAACTATCAATGTCCTGTTTCAGTCAATTACTATCATCCTGACTGTCTGTCCATTCTGCTAAACTATCAATGTCCTGTTTCTGTCAATTACTATCATCCTGACTGTCTGTCCATTCTGCTAATCTATCAATGTCCTGTTTCAGTCAATTACTATCATCCTGACTGTCTGTCCATTCTGCTAAACTATCAATGTCCTGTTTCAGTCAATTACTATCATCCTGACTGTCTGTCCATTCTGCTAAACTATCCATGTCCTGTTTCAGTCAATTACTATCATCCTGACTGTCTGTCCATTCTGCTAACCTATCAATGTCCAGTTTCAGTCAATTACTATCATCCTGACTGTCTGTCCATTCTGCTAAACTATCCATGTCCTGTTTCAGTCAATTGCTATCATCCTGACTGTCTGTCCATTCTGCTAATGTATCAATGTCCTGTTTCAGTCAATTACTATCATCCTGACTGTCTGTCCATTCTGCTACACTATCCATGTCCTGTTTCAGTCAATTGCTATCATCCTGACTGTTTGTCCATTCTGCTAAACTATCAATGTCCTGTTTCAGTCAATTACTATCATCCTGACAGTCTGTCCATTCTGCTAATCTATCAATGTCCTGTTTCAGTCAATTACTATCATCCTGACTGTCTGTCCATTCTGCTAAACTATCAATGTCCTGTTTCAGTCAATTACTATCATCCTGACTCTCTGTCCATTCTGCTAAATTATCAATGTCCTGTTTCATTCAATTACTATCATCCTGACTGTCTGTCCATTCTGCTAAACTATCCATGTCCTGTTTCAGTCATTTACTATCATCCTGACTGTCTGTCCATTCTGTTAAATTATCAATGTCCTGTTTCAGTCATTTACTATCATCCTGACTGTCTGTCCATTCTGCTAATCTATCAATGTCCTGTTTCTGTCAATTACTATCATCCTGACTGTCTGTCCAATCTGCTAAACTTTCAATGTCCTGTTTCAGTCAATTACTATCATCCTGACTCTCTGTCCATTCTGCTAAACTATCCATGTCCTGTTTCAGTCAATTACTATCATCCTGACTGTCTGTCCATTCTGCTAAACTATCCATGTCCTGTTTCATTCAATTACTATCATCCTGACTGTCTGTCCATTCTGCTAACCTAGCCATGTCCTGTTTCAGTCAATTACTATCATCCTGACTGTCTGTCCATTCTGCTAAACTATCCATGTCCTGTTTCATTCAATTACTATCATCCTGACTCTCTGTCCATTCTGCTAAACTATCAATGTCCTGTTTGAGTCAATTACTATCATCCTGACTGTCTGTCCATTCTGCTAACCTATCAATGTCCAGTTTCAGTCAATTACTATCATCCTGACTGTCTGTCCATTCTGCTAAACTATCCATGTCCTGTTTCAGTCAATTGCTATCATCCTGACTGTCTGTCCATTCTGCTAATGTATCAATGTCCTGTTTCAGTCAATTACTATCATCCTGACTGTCTGTGCATTCTGCTACACTATCCATGTCCTGTTTCAGTCAATTGCTATCATCCTGACTGTTTGTCCATTCTGCTAAACTATCAATGTCCTGTTTCAGTCAATTACTATCATCCTGACAGTCTGTCCATTCTGCTAATCTATCAATGTCCTGTTTCAGTCAATTACTATCATCCTGACTGTCTGTCCATTCTGCTAAACTATCAATGTCCTGTTTCAGTCAATTACTATCATCCTGACTCTCTGTCCATTCTGCTAAATTATCAATGTCCTGTTTCATTCAATTACTATCATCCTGACTGTCTGTCCATTCTGCTAAACTATCCATGTCCTGTTTCAGTCATTTACTATCATCCTGACTGTCTGTCCATTCTTTTAAATTATCAATGTCCTGTTTCAGTCATTTACTATCTTCCTGACTGTCTGTCCATTCTGCTAATCTATCAATGTCCTGTTTCTGTCAATTACTATCATCCTGACTGTCTGTCCAATCTGCTAAACTTTCAATGTCCTGTTTCAGTCAATTACTATCATCCTGACTGTCTATCCATTCTGCTAAACTATCCATGCCCTGTTTCAGTCAATTACTATCATCGTGACTGTCTGTCCATTCTGCTAAACTATCCATGTCCTGTTTCAGTCAATTACTATCATCCTGACTGTCTGTCCATTCTGCTAAACTATCCATGTCCTGTTTCATTCAATTACTATCATCCTGACTGTCTGTCCATTCTGCTAACCTAGCCATGTCCTGTTTCAGTCAATTACTATCATCCTGACTGTCTGTCCATTCTGCTAAACTATCCATGTCCTGTTTCATTCAATTACTATCATCCTGACTCTCTGTCCATTCTGCTAAACTATCCATGTCCTGTTTCATTCAATTACTATCATCCTGACTCTCTGTCCATTCTGCTAACCTAGCCATGTCCTGTTTCAGTCAATTACTATCATCCTGACTGTCTATCCATTCTGCTAAACTATCAATGTCCTGTTTCAGTCAATTACTATCATCCTGACTCTCTGTCTATTCTGCTAAACTATCCATGTCCTGTTTCAGTCAATTACTATCATCCTGACTCTCTGTCCATTCTGCTAAACTATCCATGTCCTGTTTCAGTCAATTACTATCATCCTGACTCTCTGTCCATTCTGCTAAACTATCCATGTCCTGTTTCATTCAATTACTATCATCCTGACTCTCTGTCCATTCTGCTAAACTATCCATGTCCTGTTTCAGTCAATTACTGTCATCCTGACTCTCTGTCCATTCTGCTAAACTATCCATGTCCTGTTTCAGTCAATTACTGTCATCCTGACTCTCTGTCCATTCTGCTAAACTATCCATGTCCTGTTTCAGTCAATTACTGTCATCCTGACTCTCTGTCCATTCTGCTAAACTATCCATGTCCTGTTTCAGTCAATTACTATCATCCTGACTGTCTGTCCATTCTGCTAAACTATCCATGTCCTGTTTCAGTCAATTACTGTCATCCTGACTCTCTGTCCATTCTGCTAAACTATCCATGTCCTGTTTCAGTCAATTACTATCATCCTGACTGTCTGTCCATTCTGCTAAACTATCCATGTCCTGTTTCAGTCAATTACTATCATCCTGACTGTCTGTCCATTCTGCTAAACTATCCATGTCCTGTTTCATTCAATTACTATCATCCTGACTCTCTGTCCATTCTGCTAAACTATCAATGTCCTGTTTCAGTCAATTACTATCATCCTGACTGTCTATCCATTCTGCTAAACTATCCATGCCCTGTTTCAGTCAATTACTATCATCCTGACTGTCTATCCATTCTGCTAAACTATCCATGTCCTGTTTCAGTCAATTGCTATCATCCTGACTGTCTGTCCATTCTGCTAAACTATCCATGTCCTGTTTCATTCAATTACTATCATCCTGACTGTCTGTCCATTCTGCTAACCTAGCCATGTCCTGCTTCAGTCAATTACTATCATCCTGACTGTCTATCCATTCTGCTAAACTATCAATGTCCTGTTTCGATCAATTACTATCATCCTGACTCTCTGTCCATTCTGCTAAACTATCCATGTCCTGTTTCAGTCAATTACTATCATCCTGACTCTCTGTCCATTCTGCTAAACTATCCATGTCCTGTTTCATTCAATTACTATCATCCTGACTCTCTGTCCATTCTGCTAAACTATCCATGTCCTGTTTGAGTCAATTACTATCATCCTGACTGTCTGTCCATTCTGCTAAACTATCCATGTCCTGTTTCAGTAATATACTATCATCCTGACTGTCTGTCCATTCTGCTAAACTATCAATGTCCTGTTTCAATCAATTACTATCATCCTGACTGTCTGTCCATTCTGCTAAACTATCAATGTCCTGTTTCAGTCAAATACTATCATCCTGACTGTCTGTCCATTCTGCTAAACTATCAATGTCCTGTTTCAGTCAATTACTATCATCCTGACTGTCTGTCCATTCTGCTAAACTATCCATGTCCTGTTTCAGTCAATTACTATCATCCTGACTGTCTGTCCATTCTGCTAAACTATCAATGTCCTGTTTGAGTCAATTACTATCATCCTGACTGTCTGTCCATTCTGCTAAACTATCAATGTCCTGTTTCAGTCTATTACTATCATCCTGACTGTCTGTCCATTCTGCTAAACTATCAATGTCCTGTTTCAGTCAATTACTATCATCCTGACTGTCTGTCCATTCTGCTAAACTATCAATGTCCTGTTTCTGTCAATTACTATCATCCTGACTGTCTGTCCATTCTGCTAATCTATCAATGTCCTGTTTCAGTCAATTACTATCATCCTGACTGTCTGTCCATTCTGCTAAACTATCAATGTCCTGTTTCAGTCAATTACTATCATCCTGACTGTCTGTCCATTCTGCTAAACTATCCATGTCCTGTTTCAGTCAATTACTATCATCCTGACTGTCTGTCCATTCTGCTAACCTATCAATGTCCAGTTTCAGTCAATTACTATCATCCTGACTGTCTGTCCATTCTGCTAAACTATCCATGTCCTGTTTCAGTCAATTGCTATCATCCTGACTGTCTGTCCATTCTGCTAATGTATCAATGTCCTGTTTCAGTCAATTACTATCATCCTGACTGTCTGTCCATTCTGCTACACTATCCATGTCCTGTTTCAGTCAATTGCTATCATCCTGACTGTTTGTCCATTCTGCTAAACTATCAATGTCCTGTTTCAGTCAATTACTATCATCCTGACAGTCTGTCCATTCTGCTAAACTATCAATGTCCTGTTTCAGTCAATTACTATCATCCTGACTGTCTGTCCATTCTGCTAAACTATCAATGTCCTGTTTCAGTCAATTACTATCATCCTGACTCTCTGTCCATTCTGCTAAATTATCAATGTCCTGTTTCATTCAATTACTATCATCCTGACTGTCTGTCCATTCTGCTAAACTATCCATGTCCTGTTTCAGTCATTTACTATCATCCTGACTGTCTGTCCATTCTGTTAAATTATCAATGTCCTGTTTCAGTCATTTACTATCATCCTGACTGTCTGTCCATTCTGCTAATCTATCAATGTCCTGTTTCTGTCAATTACTATCATCCTGACTGTCTGTCCAATCTGCTAAACTTTCAATGTCCTGTTTCAGTCAATTACTATCATCCTGACTGTCTGTCCATTCTGCTAAACTATCCATGTCCTGTTTCAGTCAATTACTATCATCCTGACTGTCTGTCCATTCTGCTAAACTATCCATGTCCTGTTTCATTCAATTACTATCATCCTGACTGTCTGTCCATTCTGCTAACCTAGCCATGTCCTGTTTCAGTCAATTACTATCATCCTGACTGTCTGTCCATTCTGCTAAACTATCCATGTCCTGTTTCATTCAATTACTATCATCCTGACTCTCTGTCCATTCTGCTAAACTATCAATGTCCTGTTTCAGTCAATTACTATCATCCTGACTGTCTATCCATTCTGCTAAACTATCCATGCCCTGTTTCAGTCAATTACTATCATCCTGACTGTCTGTCCATTCTGCTAAACTATCCATGTCCTGTTTCATTCAATTACTATCATCCTGACTCTCTGTCCATTCTGCTAACCTAGCCATGTCCTGTTTCAGTCAATTACTATCATCCTGACTGTCTATCCATTCTGCTAAACTATCAATGTCCTGTTTCAGTCAATTACTATCATCCTGACTCTCTGTCCATTCTGCTAAACTATCCATGTCCTGTTTCAGTCAATTACTATCATCCTGACTCTCTGTCCATTCAGCTAACCTATCAATATCCTGTTTCAGTCAATTACTATCATCCTGACTGTCTATCCATTCTGCTAAACTATCAATGTCCTGTTTCAGTCAATTACTATCATCCTGACTCTCTGTCCATTCTGCTAAACTATCCATGTCCTGTTTCAGTCAATTACTATCATCCTGACTCTCTGTCCATTCTGCTAAACTATCCATGTCCTGTTTCATTCAATTACTATCATCCTGACTCTCTGTCCATTCTGCTAAACTATCCATGTCCTGTTTCAGTCAATTACTGTCATCCTGACTCTCTGTCCATTCTGCTAAACTATCCATGTCCTGTTTCAGTCAATTACTGTCATCCTGACTCTCTGTCCATTCTGCTAAACTATCCATGTCCTGTTTCAGTCAATTACTGTCATCCTGACTCTCTGTCCATTCTGCTAAACTATCCATGTCCTGTTTCAGTCAATTACTATCATCCTGACTGTCTGTCCATTCTGCTAAACTATCCATGTCCTGTTTCAGTCAATTACTGTCATCCTGACTCTCTGTCCATTCTGCTAAACTATCCATGTCCTGTTTCAGTCATTTACTATCATCCTGACTGTCTGTCCATTCTGCTAAACTATCCATGTCCTGTTTCAGTCAATTACTATCATCCTGACTGTCTGTCCATTCTGCTAAACTATCCATGTCCTGTTTCATTCAATTACTATCATCCTGACTCTCTGTCCATTCTGCTAAACTATCAATGTCCTGTTTCAGTCAATTACTATCATCCTGACTGTCTATCCATTCTGCTAAACTATCCATGCCCTGTTTCAGTCAATTACTATCATCCTGACTGTCTATCCATTCTGCTAAACTATCCATGTCCTGTTTCAGTCAATTGCTATCATCCTGACTGTCTGTCCATTCTGCTAAACTATCCATGTCCTGTTTCATTCAATTACTATCATCCTGACTGTCTGTCCATTCTGCTAACCCAGCCATGTCCTGTTTCAGTCAATTACTATCATCCTGACTGTCTATCCATTCTGCTAAACTATCAATGTCCTGTTTCGATCAATTACTATCATCCTGACTCTCTGTCCATTCTGCTAAACTATCCATGTCCTGTTTCAGTCAATTACTATCATCCTGACTCTCTGTCCATTCTGCTAAACTATCCATGTCCTGTTTCATTCAATTACTATCATCCTGACTCTCTGTCCATTCTGCTAAACTATCCATGTCCTGTTTGAGTCAATTACTATCATCCTGACTGTCTGTCCATTCTGCTAAACTATCAATGTCCTTTTTCAGTCAATTACTATCATCCTGACTGTCTGTCCATTCTGCTAAACTATCCATGTCCTGTTTCATTCAATTACTATCATCCTGACTCTCTGTCCATTCTGCTAACCTAGCCATGTCCTGTTTCAGTCAATTACTATCATCCTGACTGTCTATCCATTCTGCTAAACTATCAATGTCCTGTTTCAGTCAATTACTATCATCCTGACTCTCTGTCCATTCTGCTAAACTATCCATGTCCTGTTTCAGTCAATTACTATCATCCTGACTCTCTGTCCATTCAGCTAACCTATCAATATCCTGTTTCAGTCAATTACTATCATCCTGACTGTCTATCCATTCTGCTAAACTATCAATGTCCTGTTTCAGTCAATTACTATCATCCTGACTCTCTGTCCATTCTGCTAAACTATCCATGTCCTGTTTCAGTCAATTACTATCATCCTGACTCTCTGTCCATTCTGCTAAACTATCCATGTCCTGTTTCATTCAATTACTATCATCCTGACTCTCTGTCCATTCTGCTAAACTATCCATGTCCTGTTTCAGTCAATTACTGTCATCCTGACTCTCTGTCCATTCTGCTAAACTATCCATGTCCTGTTTCAGTCAATTACTGTCATCCTGACTCTCTGTCCATTCTGCTAAACTATCCATGTCCTGTTTCAGTCAATTACTGTCATCCTGACTCTCTGTCCATTCTGATAAACTATCCATGTCCTGTTTCAGTCAATTACTGTCATCCTGACTCTCTGTCCATTCTGCTAAACTATCCATGTCCTGTTTCAGTCAATTACTGTCATCCTGACTCTCTGTCCATTCTGCTAAACTATCCATGTCCTGTTTCAGTCAATTACTATCATCCTGACTGTCTGTCCATTCTGCTAAACTATCCATGTCCTGTTTCAGTCAATTACTGTCATCCTGACTCTCTGTCCATTCTGCTAAACTATCCATGTCCTGTTTCAGTCAATTACTATCATCCTGACTGTCTGTCCATTCTGCTAAACTATCCATGTCCTGTTTCAGTCAATTACTATCATCCTGACTGTCTGTCCATTCTGCTAAACTATCCATGTCCTGTTTCATTCAATTACTATCATCCTGACTCTCTGTCCATTCTGCTAAACTATCAATGTCCTGTTTCAGTCAATTACTATCATCCTGACTGTCTATCCATTCTGCTAAACTATCCATGCCCTGTTTCAGTCAATTACTATCATCCTGACTGTCTATCCATTCTGCTAAACTATCCATGTCCTGTTTCAGTCAATTACTATCATCCTGACTGTCTGTCCATTCTGCTAAACTATCCATGTCCTGTTTCAGTCAATTACTATCATCCTGACTGTCTGTCCATTCTGCTAACCTATCAATGTCCAGTTTCAGTCAATTACTATCATCCTGACTGTCTGTCCATTCTGCTAAACTATCCATGTCTTGTTTCAGTCAATTGCTATCATCCTGACTGTCTGTCCATTCTGCTAATGTATCAATGTCCTGTTTCAGTCAATTACTATCATCCTGACTGTCTGTCCATTCTGCTACACTATCCATGTCCTGTTTCACTCAATTGCTATCATCCTGACTGTTTGTCCATTCTGCTAAACTATCAATGTCCTGTTTCAGTCAATTACTATCATCCTGACAGTCTGTCCATTCTGCTAATCTATCAATGTCCTGTTTCAGTCAATTACTATCATCCTGACTGTCTGTCCATTCTGCTAAACTATCAATGTCCTGTTTCAGTCAATTACTATCATCCTGACTCTCTGTCCATTCTGCTAAATTATCAATGTCCTGTTTCATTCAATTACTATCATCCTGACTGTCTGTCCATTCTGCTAAACTATCCATGTCCTGTTTCAGTCATTTACTATCATCCTGACTGTCTGTCCATTCTGTTAAATTATCAATGTCCTGTTTCAGTCATTTACTATCATCCTGACTGTCTGTCCATTCTGCTAATCTATCAATGTCCTGTTTCTGTCAATTACTATCATCCTGACTGTCTGTCCAATCTGCTAAACTTTCAATGTCCTGTTTCAGTCAATTACTATCATCCTGACTGTCTGTCCATTCTGCTAAACTATCCATGTCCTGTTTCAGTCAATTACTATCATCCTGACTGTCTGTCCATTCTGCTAAACTATCCATGTCCTGTTTCATTCAATTACTATCATCCTGACTGTCTGTCCATTCTGCTAACCTAGCCATGTCCTGTTTCAGTCAATTACTATCATCCTGACTGTCTGTCCATTCTGCTAAACTATCCATGTCCTGTTTCATTCAATTACTATCATCCTGACTCTCTGTCCATTCTGCTAAACTATCAATGTCCTGTTTCAGTCAATTACTATCATCCTGACTGTCTATCCATTCTGCTAAACTATCCATGCCCTGTTTCAGTCAATTACTATCATCCTGACTGTCTGTCCATTCTGCTAAACTATCCATGTCCTGTTTCATTCAATTACTATCATCCTGACTCTCTGTCCATTCTGCTAACCTAGCCATGTCCTGTTTCAGTCAATTACTATCATCCTGACTGTCTATCCATTCTGCTAAACTATCAATGTCCTGTTTCAGTCAATTACTATCATCCTGACTCTCTGTCCATTCTGCTAAACTATCCATGTCCTGTTTCAGTCAATTACTATCATCCTGACTCTCTGTCCATTCAGCTAACCTATCAATATCCTGTTTCAGTCAATTACTATCATCCTGACTGTCTATCCATTCTGCTAAACTATCAATGTCCTGTTTCAGTCAATTACTATCATCCTGACTCTCTGTCCATTCTGCTAAACTATCCATGTCCTGTTTCAGTCAATTACTATCATCCTGACTCTCTGTCCATTCTGCTAAACTATCCATGTCCTGTTTCATTCAATTACTATCATCCTGACTCTCTGTCCATTCTGCTAAACTATCCATGTCCTGTTTCAGTCAATTACTGTCATCCTGACTCTCTGTCCATTCTGCTAAACTATCCATGTCCTGTTTCAGTCAATTACTGTCATCCTGACTCTCTGTCCATTCTGCTAAACTATCCATGTCCTGTTTCAGTCAATTACTGTCATCCTGACTCTCTGTCCATTCTGCTAAACTATCCATGTCCTGTTTCAGTCAATTACTATCATCCTGACTGTCTGTCCATTCTGCTAAACTATCCATGTCCTGTTTCAGTCAATTACTGTCATCCTGACTCTCTGTCCATTCTGCTAAACTAACCATGTCCTGTTTCAGTCATTTACTATCATCCTGACTGTCTGTCCATTCTGCTAAACTATCCATGTCCTGTTTCAGTCAATTACTATCATCCTGACTGTCTGTCCATTCTGCTAAACTATCCATGTCCTGTTTCATTCAATTACTATCATCCTGACTCTCTGTCCATTCTGCTAAACTATCAATGTCCTGTTTCAGTCAATTACTATCATCCTGACTGTCTATCCATTCTGCTAAACTATCCATGCCCTGTTTCAGTCAATTACTATCATCCTGACTGTCTATCCATTCTGCTAAACTATCCATGTCCTGTTTCAGTCAATTGCTATCATCCTGACTGTCTGTCCATTCTGCTAAACTATCCATGTCCTGTTTCATTCAATTACTATCATCCTGACTGTCTGTCCATTCTGCTAACCCAGCCATGTCCTGTTTCAGTCAATTACTATCATCCTGACTGTCTATCCATTCTGCTAAACTATCAATGTCCTGTTTCGATCAATTACTATCATCCTGACTCTCTGTCCATTCTGCTAAACTATCCATGTCCTGTTTCAGTCAATTACTATCATCCTGACTCTCTGTCCATTCTGCTAAACTATCCATGTCCTGTTTCATTCAATTACTATCATCCTGACTCTCTGTCCATTCTGCTAAACTATCCATGTCCTGTTTGAGTCAATTACTATCATCCTGACTGTCTGTCCATTCTGCTAAACTATCAATGTCCTTTTTCAGTCAATTACTATCATCCTGACTGTCTGTCCATTCTGCTAAACTATCCATGTCCTGTTTCATTCAATTACTATCATCCTGACTCTCTGTCCATTCTGCTAACCTAGCCATGTCCTGTTTCAGTCAATTACTATCATCCTGACTGTCTATCCATTCTGCTAAACTATCAATGTCCTGTTTCAGTCAATTACTATCATCCTGACTCTCTGTCCATTCTGCTAAACTATCCATGTCCTGTTTCAGTCAATTACTATCATCCTGACTCTCTGTCCATTCAGCTAACCTATCAATATCCTGTTTCAGTCAATTACTATCATCCTGACTGTCTATCCATTCTGCTAAACTATCAATGTCCTGTTTCAGTCAATTACTATCATCCTGACTCTCTGTCCATTCTGCTAAACTATCCATGTCCTGTTTCAGTCAATTACTATCATCCTGACTCTCTGTCCATTCTGCTAAACTATCCATGTCCTGTTTCATTCAATTACTATCATCCTGACTCTCTGTCCATTCTGCTAAACTATCCATGTCCTGTTTCAGTCAATTACTGTCATCCTGACTCTCTGTCCATTCTGCTAAACTATCCATGTCCTGTTTCAGTCAATTACTGTCATCCTGACTCTCTGTCCATTCTGCTAAACTATCCATGTCCTGTTTCAGTCAATTACTGTCATCCTGACTCTCTGTCCATTCTGATAAACTATCCATGTCCTGTTTCAGTCAATTACTGTCATCCTGACTCTCTGTCCATTCTGCTAAACTATCCATGTCCTGTTTCAGTCAATTACTGTCATCCTGACTCTCTGTCCATTCTGCTAAACTATCCATGTCCTGTTTCAGTCAATTACTATCATCCTGACTGTCTGTCCATTCTGCTAAACTATCCATGTCCTGTTTCAGTCAATTACTGTCATCCTGACTCTCTGTCCATTCTGCTAAACTATCCATGTCCTGTTTCAGTCAATTACTATCATCCTGACTGTCTGTCCATTCTGCTAAACTATCCATGTCCTGTTTCAGTCAATTACTATCATCCTGACTGTCTGTCCATTCTGCTAAACTATCCATGTCCTGTTTCATTCAATTACTATCATCCTGACTCTCTGTCCATTCTGCTAAACTATCAATGTCCTGTTTCAGTCAATTACTATCATCCTGACTGTCTATCCATTCTGCTAAACTATCCATGCCCTGTTTCAGTCAATTACTATCATCCTGACTGTCTATCCATTCTGCTAAACTATCCATGTCCTGTTTCAGTCAATTGCTATCATCCTGACTCTCTGTCCATTCTGCTAAACTATCCATGTCCTGTTTCATTCAATTACTATCATCCTGACTGTCTGTCCATTCTGCTAACCTAGCCATGTCCTGTTTCAGTCAATTACTATCATCCTGACTGTCTATCCATTCTGCTAAACTATCAATGTCCTGTTTCGATCAATTACTATCATCCTGACTCTCTGTCCATTCTGCTAAACTATCCATGTCCTGTTTCAGTCAATTACTATCATCCTGACTCTCTGTCCATTCTGCTAAACTATCCATGTCCTGTTTCATTCAATTACTATCATCCTGACTCTCTGTCCATTCTGCTAAACTATCCATGTCCTGTTTGAGTCAATTACTATCATCCTGACTGTCTGTCCATTCTGCTAAACTATCAATGTCCTGTTTCAGTCAATTACTATCATCCTGACTGTCTGTCCATTCTGCTAAACTATCCATGTCCTGTTTCATTCAATTACTATCATCCTGACTCTCTGTCCATTCTGCTAACCTAGCCATGTCCTGTTTCAGTCAATTACTATCATCCTGACTGTCTATCCATTCTGCTAAACTATCAATGTCCTGTTTCAGTCAATTACTATCATCCTGACTCTCTGTCCAT